>NC_136959.1:345000-642500 GCF_032717465.1 Coenobita brevimanus
ACACCGATCTAAGCTTGGTGATTGGGGTGATACTGTCATTTTTCTTGCTTTATTGTTCAGTTCATTGTTCTGTCTATCTGTTTATTGCCAGACTCCTTAATCCCGTAAGGGGTGGCCACAAACAAATTGCCTCCATGTCGCCCTGTCTCACGCCATTTCACTGCCCTGCTCCCAGCTCACACCCCCTTCTCTTACATACCTCTCCACTCCATCCCTCCATCTCATCCTTGGCCTTGTCTCCTCCTGGTAATGTATAAGCCATTCAGTTATTCTTCCTTTTACAGCCACATACTGAAGTGCTGTAGGCGAATTATACCACAGATCTCATGAACAGTCCACTACCTACCCACATTTTGAGTCCTGTGATCAGTCCAATCGAAGAAAGTCATCATCTGTCTTAAATACTCTCCCATCTGCCTCCTGATTACAGCATTTTATTACCACTGAGGGTATCCCGAATCACAGAATACCGCAGTGCAGTTCTGTTGATTATGGATGTTGAAAAGCAAGGGGAAAAGTTTGGTTTATTGCTATTAGGTATACAAGAACCATTGAACCAAGCAGTTCGTTTCGCTAAGTCTCCTCTCCCCATCCATCCTTCAAACTGTTTTTTTCCCTTTCCTCTCTCCTCTGTCCTTCTCTCCCATCCCTTCCTTCCTCCTTCCCTCCCTCTCTCCTATCTCTCGCAGCAGCAGTCGTACTTATATCCAGCTCCCCAACCATACTGCTGCGTGGACGGGGATAAGAGTGTAAACAGACTTTGTCCAACAGTCTTATTGGTCCAGAAACAGAACACTGATTTTTCTAGTGATATTATGCGCTAACCATTGCACCTCTGGCTCCCCCAAGAAGGCCTGGTGGTCTCATAATCAGGTATTTGTGAGTCGTGGGTGTCTATCTATCTATCTATTGCCAGACACTTTAATCCCGTAAGGGGTGGCCACAAACTAATCGCCTCCATGTCGCCCTGTCCCCCGCCATTTCACTGCCCTACCCCCAGCTCACACCCCACTCTCTCATATACCTCTCCACTCCATCTCTCCATCTCATCCTTGGCCTCCCCCTCCCTCTCCCTCCCTCCACCTCACTCACATACACTCTCCTCGTCAGTCTCTCACCATCCATCCTCCGACATAGCCAAATCAATTATTTCTCATCTCCAGATCTATACCCTGACAAGATATCCGCTGCTTCTGTTCGTGGCGGCTGTGGTTATGAGGTGCAGTTAGCTACTACACACCCACCTAATACTTCAACTACTTTTGTTTACAGATGCTGTACGGCTTTCATAATTTTAGCCTGCACACTCATAAATAGTACACGTCAATAAAGCAGTTCGCCAGGCTATAAGATTCAATGTTGTTCACGTACACACTCATTTTCAGCTGGTCGTTCCTGGTGCATATAAAATGTTGTGCAATCAGGGTCAAGGTTGTTACTCATTTCGGTGTGTACGCTGTTTGCTTTTTTTTTTTTTTTAATGTGAGGAAGAAGGAACTAAAGTATAGGAGCCCGCAAAAAAGTTCCTTCCAAGAAAAAAAACAAAAACAATACAAAAGAGAGCCAAATTCAAGATCCGTTCAAAGGTGAAGAATGTGATCCAGGGATATGCTGGCCTGGAGTCTGTGTGACCTTTATGGTGTGATGTGATGATGTGCCACCACCATCACCACCACCACCACCACCATAGTCATCATCATCCAGACCACCTTTCCCAGTCTAGGATGGGATGAGGTAGAATGAGATTGAATGAGATACCAGCCAAAGTCTTCTCAATGGTCCACACTCCCATTCACTCACCATTCAATCCCTCGGAATCCTGGCCACACCGGATAGATACAATTCATTCCACACGTAGTTTCACATTCATCTATCCAACAGAGTCACTCCAACGACTGTCAGGTTGAAAAAGGATGCCAAATGTGGTCTCGAAATGAACGGATCTTGAATTTGGCTCTGTTACCTTGTTGCTGTTTTTTCTTGGAGGGAACGATGTGCGGGCTCCTGGCCTTGGGTTCCTTCTTCCTTGCATAAAATAAAAACGCTCGTCCACACAGAATTATTCCAGTCAACCAGCTATAAAGATAAATGGCAAAATAAATGATAACCAACCCCTACTTTAGCTCGCCATGTTACGGAGGCGAGAAGCGTTTGTGTGAAGTTGGCGAAGTATTTCTGGTTGGACAGCTTGGTGTGACATGGGGTGTTGTGGTGTGACATGGGACAGTGCGGTGTGACATGGGGCAGTGTGGTGTGACATGGGGCAGTGTGGTGTGACATGGGGTAGTGTGGTGTGACATGGGGTGGTGTGGTGTGACATGGGGCGGTGCGGTGTGGCATGGGACAGTTGGGTATGATTCGGAGCAGCTGGAATGGTAAAGATAAAAGGAAAGGTTGGCGGGCAGCTTCGTGTGATCCTTTGTTAACTCAAGAATTTACCACAGAAGGGAAGGCCACAGAAAACTGAAGGAATATAAAAAAAAAAAAATGGAATAGCAAGGTGCAGAAAAGAAGAAGGAACTTAAAATGATCGGGGGTGTACTTGCGGTGAAATTAGTAAATACGGAAATAAGAGAAAGGGAAAAGAATATGTAAGAGTCTTTTTTCGAATTTCAGCTTTCTCTCTCTCTCTCTCTCTCTCTCTCTCTCTCTCTCTCTCTCTCTCTCTCTCGTTTATTTTCTTTTTTCCAGTTCACCTTCCACACCGCGCAATTGTATCCTTCCTTCTTCCTCCCTTCCCGCGCCCCGCCACTTGGATTTTCCGTCCGTATCCTGTGAGGTTCGGCCGTAATGCCACGACCGAGCGAGCACACACACACACACACACACACACACACACACCCACACACACACACACACCCACACACACACAGCGGGAGGCAGCAGAGGAGCACTACAAATTGGGGAGGAAGGCTGTCAAATGTCTGAGCTGGTAGAAGGATGATATGATTTGGTTACAGAGCACTAGATATGCCAGGGTTGGTTCAGTACTAGCAGTAGCAGTAGTAGTAGTAGTAGTAGTAGTAGTAGTAGTAGTAGCAGTAGTTGTGGTAGTAGTAGTCTGTTTACGTAATCTGTATGAACCGACAGGCTGGAGACATGTTGACCTATGAAAAGACATACTACTTGGATTCAGTTAACATTTCCTTCATGAATTAGATTATGGGGCTCACCGTCAGGGCACACAGAAACAGGAAGGCAAACGCGTAACCACTGAGCCACTGTGACAATCATGAGGAATAAGACGCTAACTAAACAGACAAACAGAAATGCAGTTAACGTTGTAAATGCGGTACCACTTTCTGGGAATACTTTAGAACCACACTCACTTGCCTTACGAAAGACCTCGGGGATAAGGAGCAGAGTGACTGGATTCCTCTGTATTTTAGCTCTTACAGACAAAACCGTGTGTCAGTCAGGCTCTGTTTCGATCCCAGAGCAGGGTGCTGGCTCTGAAAGGCAAACCGGAATCAAATACCCACGAAAGGATATTTAGACACAGTGACAGTGAGCCTGACAGAATTTATATGACAGCTGGGCTCCGAACCTGGCCTGGGAAATTATGGGTGAGACTTCCCTGGGCCAAGCTATAATTCCCACTGCTTCTACCTCTGAGCAGCTTAATGTCTGGGGCTGAGTGCTGAGAGGTCGTGTGTGTGTGTGTGTGTGTGTGTGTGTGTGTGTGTGTGTGTGTGTGTGTGTGTGTGCGTGTAGACTGAGGGAATATGCTGTGTGAAGTGAGTGTCAAGGAGGTGTTGTGAGGGAAGGCGTGTTACGAGGGAAAGGCAATGTCGGTGAAGATGAATTATTTGATTCCGTTTCTTTAACAACTTCCGTTTTGCTCCTGTTCCGTCTCCTTGCTTCTACTGTTACCTGTTACCCTCTCCCTCCTGTTTCCTGTTCCGCCCTCCATATGCTAGTCTGACCTACTCACACCCTCACGGAAAGTGTGTTAATTCCTGAACTTCTAGACGAAAAATACGCATTGTCTTATGTCAATTTGCTCTCTTAGTTTCCAGTTACAAAAAGAAGTTCTGTAACCGTGTCTTGAGTGTAGTATTTTGGTCGAGCCTACGTCTTTCCATGAATAGATTTTCTTTTTTGTTAAGCAAGGAAGAAGGAACCAAAGGCCAGGAGCCCGCAAACCGTTCCTTCCAAGAAAAAACAAAAACAATACAACAGAGAGCCAAATTCAAGATCCGTTCATTTCGAGACGACGCCTGGACACACCGCGTTTGAAAGACTGGAGATCATAGGAAGGAGGAAATGCATTCTTTCCCTTGACGCTTCGCAGCTGACGTGGAATTATATTGATCAAACATTTTCTTCAGTGTGTTTCCTTTCCATATAAGTTAAAGGTGTCAATGGGATAATCATCAACCGCATCATTATCATTTATGTGGATAATTTACGTTCCAAATTCCATTGTCCTCCAACCTTTCCTTATTACGCTGATTTTTATTATTTTTATTGTTCTGATTTTTATTGTAAGTGGTAGGTGGTGGCGACCATCATCCACTCACTTGATGTAGTGCTGCCTCCTTCTTCCCTAGCCTTTATCATTCTTTTTCTGTGCCTGTCCTCCTCTCTTCCTATTTCTCCCATCTTTCCTGTCACTTCTTATTGCTTTTCTTTCCTTTACAGGTGGCTTTACATTGAGTGACAAGCCAAATGGTTTCCTGTAAGCCAAGAAACCATTTACAGCGCTGGGTGGTAACCATATAACCAAACCATACGTGCTCCCTACGTGTCAACAAGTGGGTTGGTGGAGGGTTAGTGCCCCTCCCCGTAAAACAAATAACTCAGAGTCAAATGGCCACCCCTTACGGGATTATGGCGTTTGGCAATAGATAGACAGATAGATTTTTATTATTACAGATAGTCTTTCTACTGACCCACAAAAAGACAGTGTTTGTAATCCTCTATTGCATATTTTATACCCATACCCAAACCAAGAAGCCTGACACTGACAATTCTAGCCACCAACCTGATTGACCAGGAGGTGCAGGTAAGCGGATGTCTGTCGTGTGTTATTCTCCTGAGCTGAAGATTACATTTGCAGTGAAACAAACAGTGCCTGGCTCGTTCACTACACACTGTTAATAGGTACCGTCATTTCTATCTATCTATAGCCCGACGCCCCAATCCCGCAAAGGGTGGCCGCAGACAAAACGCCTCCAGGTCTCTCCGTCACCCACCATTTAACTTCCCTCCCCACAGCTCACACCCCCCGCCCTCACATACCTCTCAACTTCATCCCTCCACTTCACCCTTGGTCTCCCCCTCCCCTCTCCCTCCCTCCACCTACGTACACCCTCTTAGTCAGTCTTTCATTCTCTTCATCTACATAGGGAATAGGAATAAGATTTTTTGCCACATAACAGCTATCATCTCTGCATCGGCACTGGGTATTTACTCCAAGAACATGTTGGTGACTCTTCTCCTATTTTTCTCACTTCCTCTTTCACTATTTCTGGGATCTACCTCACCCCATTACGTAGACGAGAGAGAGCCAGGTGCAAAAATACGTAATAAGAGGAAAAGTCAGGTGCGAATAGGTAAAAAAGAGGAAAGGTCAGGTGCAAATAAGTAAATGAGAAGACGGATCAGGTATAAATATGTAAATAAGAGGAAAGGTCAGGTGCAAATAGGTAAATAAGAGGAAGGTCAGGTGCAAATAGGTAAATAAGAGGAAAGGTCAGGTGCAAATAGGTAAATAAGAGGAAAGGTCAGGTGCAAATAGGTAAATAAGAGGAAAAGTCAGGTGTGAACAGGTAAATAAGAGGAAGGTCAGGTGCAAATAGGTAAATAAGAGGAAAAGTCAGGTGCAAATACTTAAATAGGAGATAGGTCAGGTGCAAAATAATACATAAATCAGAGGAAAGATCAGGTGCCTATTTCTTCACTGCAACATACGTATCAGAAAGCACTGAGACAGACTATGATAGGCATATTTTAATACCTGTCCAATCAGTACAAACTTTCTATATATGGCCATAGCACTTACCTCTCACCATCAGCACTCAGCACCTTCCATATACCTATTTTAGTGCCTTTCCTGCCAACCATCAAAGTGTTTTCCTTACTGTACGTGCGTTGCTGTAGTTATCTTGTACTCACTGCATTTACCTAAACTCATTGCTGTATTCCTGTAGATGCATGATGGTGAAGGCTTATTACGCACTTCAGTAGCCCTCTTTAGTCTTTATACTTTATAATTTCTTCTGTCGTACAATCACCCACATAACTACAGTACACTATGTTAATTTCGCGTATACCCCAACGACACTCATGCCTCTCATAGTAATTCTCCTGCATACACACTCTCTCTCTCTCACACACACACACACACACACACACACACACACACACACACACACACACACACACACACACACACACACACCAAGGTAATGTATGAGTATGTCCAGCCCTTTTTCTGCTAATGTTTGCTGCCCCAGATTCCGCCCTGTTGCACTGAAGGCGGGGCTGCGTTTCCCTGCTTCTATTTTTCTCTCCTATGTAAACACACCTTCTGACGCCCGTAACTCGACCATCATTCTTGGTGTGAAAATTCTAGCTTTCCTCTTCCTTTTCCTCGCACTGTGAACTTTGAAACTGTGCTCTAGAATTGTCCAAGAACTCTATGAACAACATTTTGGGGTGTCTTTGTATGAGTGTCTCAGGTCTTAGTAGATAATGCGTCTGTGATAGTTATTATCCCTGCTTCACGTCACCACCTTAACTGGAACTGTTTTTCTCACCTGTAAGTATAAATGTGTGTGTGTGTGTGTGTGTGACACTGGTGACAAGTAGTGACATAAAATACTGACACCATCACGCATGAAGTAACAGGTCAATGGTAACAGGCTTAGCCGCGCGCACACACACACACACACACACACACACACACACACACACACACACACACACACACACACACACACAATTTTTACGCAAACTCAACTCAAAAAAAAAAAAAAAAAACTGTCTGCAGAAAGTTCAAGCCATACCATTGTATATGACCATCATGACTATCAAATCATGTAGTAAGCCATATAGACATTTCAGTGCCATTATGAAAGGATCTTTACTGAAATTAAATCCGGTAATATCATCATCATCATCATCATCATCATCGTCATCGTTATCCTTCTCATCATTATAAATATCCTCCTCCTCCTCCTCATCATCATCTTTATATCGTTTCCCTTTGTAGCAAGTAGTGGTGAGGATCCAGGCATACAGAGGGAGCACAGGCATATTGAGAACAGGACTTACCACCCAGTTAAATGCGTCACACTTACATTCACCGTCCAATCAAGCTCAGGAACTTCTCGGCTACTCCTTACAAGATGAACGTCCGCAGCAAGGTCACTTCATCACCTCTTGGTTGATGGCGTCCTGCAATTGACTCTCAACTTCAGAATGGGTCACCAGTCCTGGCATTTATATTTCCCTGTAAAACCCTTCCTTCTCAGTTCCTTCATGTACCATCCATATCCATTGCTCGCTGGTTCGTTCACTCGCCATACCATGTCCCCTTTTCACCTTTGCCTCTCATTCTGTCTCCTTCCACCAGATTCAGTTACACAGATCTTTTTCTTCACCTCTTCAGTTTCATTCTCTCTAGGTGGCCATACCATCTCAAAACAATTTCTTCCACTGTTTGGTAGATCGACTTTCCTACGCCATGCCAGACTCGTACAGCACTGCTCCTCTCTCTGTCAGTGCGACACCCATCACTTACACTTCTAAATATATCCATAGCTCTCACTCTAGCCAAGCAAGGTTGAGTAGAAGTGTGTGGTGTGGGCTGGGCTGAGAGGAGGTAAGGAGTGTGGTGTGGGCTGGGTAGGGCGGAGATGAAGTGTGAAGTGTGGAGTTTGGGCAGGGTGGAGTTAGAGTGAGTAGTGTGGATTGGCTAGGGTGGAGTTTACGTGTGTGGTGTGGACTAGGTAGGGTGGTGTTAAAGTGATTAGTATGTTCAACACTCCCTCATCTCTTGCATGTTTCGTTATCATTATTATCCATTGTTCTATCCTTCCTCCGGACCCTCTCTCGCTTTTTTCACCTTCTGTTCCTCCTTCTCCAAACCTCCTCTCACCAGTCCTTTCCCCAATTCTCCCTCCTTTCCCCCACATCCTCCCTCCTCTCCTCTACTCTTTCCATCCCCCTCTACCTCTCCAGTCTCTCACACTCCTAATCCATCCCATCCTTATCACTTAGGCTGGAAGACAGAAGGGAAAGAATGAAACAGAAGAAGGACAGGAGAAGGGAAAACAGGAAAGACTGAAGTGTTGATGGGAAGGGATGGGCTTCAGGAAAAGGAATGTAGGTTAGGAGGGAGAGGGAAGGGAAGGAAGGAAAGAAGGGAAGGAAAGGAGAGAGCAGGAGAGAAAGGGAAATGGGGTGTAGATTGTTACGGAAGAAGAGGAAATGATAAAAGTATAAAAGAAGATGGCAGGCAAGTAGAAGGAATTTAAATGTGAAGGTGATAAGCAAGAAGAATTAAGAGGCCAGCATTACTGAAGATTATACGAGGGGAGGAAATAGAGGAGAAGAGGTAGGAAGAAAAGAGAGAAGGGAAGGGGAAGAGAGGAGGGTAGCAGGGAAGAGAGAGTGAGAGGAAGAAGAGAGGTGAAAGGAGAGGAAAGCACAGGAGGAGGAGAGAAGGAGGAGGAGAGAGGGAAGTGAAAGTAGAGTGGATGAGAGTGAAGGAAGGGAGGAAGAGGAGAAAGGAAAGGGAGGGAAGAGTCGATGTGAAGGGAAGGGAAACAGACTGAGACAGAGGGAATGGAAGAGAAAAAGGAAGGGAGAATAGACGGGGAGAAAGGAGAGTGAAAGGAAGGGAAAGGAAAGAAGAGAGAGAGAGAGAGAGAGAGAGAGAGAGAGAGAGAGAGAGAGAGAGAGAGAGAGAGAGAGAGAGAGAGAGAGAGAGAGAATGGGAAGGAAGGAAAGGGTAAAAGTGTGGATGGGAAGGAAGTGGAGGAAGAGTGAACTGGGCAGAAAGGGAAGAGAAGAGAAAGTGGATGGTTGGGCACACTCTCTCTCCCTCCCTCTCTCCCTCTCTCTCTCTCCCTCTCTAGGGATAAGCAAAACACACGCAAACTCCAAACTAAATAATCCAAACACAAACAGATCAGCTCGCCATTACTTCAGACGGACGAGCAGACAGTCTCGAAATTCCCTTCTTCCCTCCATCCCACTTAATTCCCTCTCACTTTTTCCTCCTTCCCTCCTTCGCCACCAGCTCTCCCTCCCGTCTCTCTCCTTCCTTTCCATCCCCAGGTCCTTCCTTCCTCACTACCACCCCTCCTTCCTGTCTTCTTCCCCCCCCCCACTCTTCTCCATCCACCTCTTCACATAACTGACGGCTGTGCATCGGTAAATATTTGTTGGTGCTTCAAAAGGACACTGACCTTGCCGGGGGAGTGGAAATAACCCGCCGGACAGAAACGACCGTAGGAGGGAAGTGAGGAAGGAGGTGAAGAAGAGAATGAGGGAAGCCAGGGGGAGAAAGGGTCATTGAGAAGATATTTGGGCATAAAGGATAGGATGAAAAAGGTGTGTGTGTGTGTGTGTGTGTGTGTGTGTGTGTGTGTGAGAGAGAGAGAGAGAGAGAGAGAGAGAGAGAGAGAGAGAGAGAGAGACGATACGTAACAATTGTAAAGTGATATGGAGAAAAATAGAAAGGATTATACCACACACTTCCACATCACCCTACCCACACCACACACTTCCCCTTCACCCTACCCTAACCACATCACACACTTCCACCTCACCCTGCTCCAGTGCCACACACTTAAACTCTACTTAGCTCATCCTCGTCTCGCTTACAGCAGTCACACTTACACTCTCCCCATCTGTTCCATCCACTACAAGCTCAACCTACTTCAACATAAAAACGCAACCAGTCCACTCCCTACCATCCTAATCTATTATCATTCACTTCAAGCTTCCAGTCTCCAGTCATTGTCCTTAAACCACCAACCTGTTTATTGCAATGCCTCCCCTCCTCCCTCACTGCAATATTATCCTTGAAACATCTGGAAGTACAGTCCTGTTGAAGAGAATATGACCATCGTAACTAAACTGGTCAAACTATCAGCTACCCATCATCAATAATCTGGTCTAACTATTAATAACTCCAGTATCACTAAACTAAGCTGTCACTATAATATCACCAAGGATGGAGGGATGGAGTGGAGAGGTATATGAGAGAGGGGGGTGTGAACTGGGAACAAGGCAGCGAAATGGCGGGGGACAGGGCGACATGGAGGCGATGTGTTTGTGGCCACCCCTTACGGGATTAAGTCAGGCAACAGATAGACCGAGAGACAGATCACCATTCCAAGCAAACTGTCGATTTCTTGCCGCCATTTGATCACCTCCTGAGGGCACTAAATGTCACCACCACAGACTATGAAAGAGAAACTGATGCAGGCTGGTACACGGCTGACCGCATGTGGCTGAGGAAGCAGATTCAGTACAAGGAATGATAAAGACGTGGGTTAAGGGATTTGTGCGGTTATGACTGCGGAGAATGGTGGCCGATGAAGCTTTGATAAGACACTGTGGCTAATATGCAGGAAAACACCAAGAATACTGGGCAAGATCAAATGCCAGACGCTATAACTCTAGAAGTCTTGATTAGTTTTAGGCCAGATTAAGTGCGAGGACAAGGAGTAAGGCCAGGATGAAGAGATTTGATTTCCAGACAGATGTTTCGAAGTTCAAGGTCGCGAGGTAAAGTCAGTTCAGTTTTCATTCCAGCTGGACTAAAATGCGTGAAAGGATAGAGTTTCAGAAGTACGTGGAATAAACTGATTTTGAGGACAGTTGTTAGAGGGTACAGGTCTTAAAATTAGTCAGGTGTTTGGTCTTTAAGTCATTTCTAAGGCATGGGTGTTGGTCTTGCTGGGAGTTCCTTGCTTCGCTTCCTTTCGTGTGCTCGTGTTCCTGTTTTACGTCATTGCCACCTCACGTAATGCTGACGAGTGGAGAACAGGGGATGAAATCTTTGTTACAGAAGCAGTTGTGTCATCCTGTGTGTGTGTGTGTGTGTGTGTGTGTGTGTAGGAATGAGGGTAGGTAGGTGTGTGGGTCAATATGAAGGAGTGTGTGTGTGTGTGTGTGTGTGTAGGAATGAGGGTAGGTAGGTGTGTGGGTCAGTATGAAGGAGAGAGAGTGTGTGTGTGTGTGTGTGTGTGTGTGTGTGTGTGTGTGTGTGTGTGTGTGTAGGAATGAGGGTAGGTAGGTGTGTGGGTCAATATGAAGGAGTTTGTGTGTGTGTGTGTGTGTGTGTGTGTGTGTGTGTGTGTGTGTGTGTGTATGTGTGTGTGTAGGAATGAGGGTAGGTAGATGTGTGGGTCAATATGAAGGAGAGTGTATGTGTGTGTGTGTGTGTGTGTGTGTGTGTGTGTGTAGGAATGAGGGTAGGTAGGTGTGTGGGTCAATATGAAGGAGTTTGTGTGTGTGTGTGTGTGTGTGTGTGTGTGTGTGTGTGTGTGTGTGTGTGTGTGTGTGTAAGAATGAGGGTAGGTAGGTGTGTGGGTCAATATGAAGGTGTGTGTGTGTGTGTGTGTGTGTGTGTGTGTAGGAATGAGGGTAGGTAGGTGTGTGGGTCAATATGAAGGAGTTTGTGTGTGTGTGTGTGTGTGTGTGTGTGTGTGTGTGTGTAGGAATGAGGGTAGGTAGGTGTGTGGGTCAATATGAAGGAGAGTGTGTGTGTGTGTGTGTGTGTGTGTGTGTGTATGAATGAGAGTAGGTAGGTGTGTGGGTCAATATGAAGGAGTTTGTGTGTGTGTGTGTGTGTGTGTGTGTGTGTGTGTGTGTGTGTGTGTAGGAATGAGGGTAGGTAGGTGTGTGGGTCAATATGAAGGAGTTTGTGTGTGTGTGTGTGTGTGTGTGTGTGTGTGTGTGTGTGTGTGTGTGTGTGTGTGTGTGTGTGTGTGTAGGAATGAGGGTAGGTAGGTGTGTGGGTCAATATGAATGAGTGTGTGTGTGTGTGTGTGTGTGTGTGTGTGTGTGTGTGTGTGTGCAGGTTTAGAGCTCATGTGGTGGAGGTTGTTGACCAGATGGGTGGGTTGGTGGGCAGACAGGGTGGGGTGGGTTCGGCAGGGTGGACACAGTGAGTAAGGTTGGTGGGATGGGCGGGTGGGCTTGGATGGGATGGGTAGGGGAGTGGGGAGGACAGGTGCATGGGTGGGTTGGTGGGGTGGACAGGGTGAGAGAGGTGGCTGAGGTGGGTTAGTGGGAGGGCAGAGTGGGTGGGTGGGTGGGTTGGATAGTTTGGGGTGGCTGTGGATCAGGGACAGAAATTGGGGTAAGGTGGGTGGGACAGTAGGCAGGCTGGGTGGGTGGGTGGGTGGGTTGATGGGTGAGGTGGGTGAGCGGTTAGGGCAGGGGGTGTATAGGGGGAAAGAGGTCCATGATGATTAAGTCCATGGTATGAATAGGTCCATGGTGGGAATAGGTCCATGGAGATTAATGGGTCCCAAGTAGAAAGTGGGACCAGTGGCCAAAAATAAATCCATGGGTGAAATTAGTCCACAGGAGAGCATAGGTCCTTGTGTGGATTCTCAGTGGGTAAAATAATGTCTATAATGGAAAACAGGGTCACGAGGAAAGTCGGTTTATGGTGAAAAAAGGCCCAAGAGGAAAAAAAAAATCTATGGGCGAGAGTATATCTATGGGGAGAATAGGTCCATGGATGATTCGGCGTCCATGAAGGAAATAGGGTCTTGGCGAGAATTGATTAGCGGTAAAATTGGTGAATATGGAAAGCATTTTCATGAGCAAAAACCTGATCCAAAGAAAAACGGGATCAGAGGGTAAAATAGATTCATGGTGGACAATACTTCCATGGGGGAATTAGGTCGTCATCGTCATTGTCGTTTCGTTTATAAAGGTTCCAGTATACCTGCATGCATCGGCTTTGGTCAGTTAATGGCGGCTGTCTATGCTGCTCGATCTCTGGCAGCCTCCCTGTTCAGACCCTTATCACTGAGGTCACACTATACAGTATAACCTCCTCCGAGGTCTTTTTCGGTCTGCCTCTTGCAACCCTGCCACCAACGCTCACACTTCTCACTTTTTGCACCCAACTGTCATCCTCGTCCTCTCTACATGCCCAAACCATCTCAATCTACCCCTCCGTGCCACAACACCAATACACTCCAGTCCCATCTTTCCTCTCAACTCTTTCATGTTAAGCCTAAACCCCTCAGGCCTCGCATTTGAGGACGCACTGAACATCCACCTTATCAGTGTCGTTTCTGTACGTTTGAGCCTACGAATATTCTCTTCCTTTACTGCCCAGGTCTCACTACCATACAGCATTACACTCTTAATACATGCTGCATACAAACATCCCATAGCATGGAGGAAGAACCCTCTCAGTGTTAGGAGAGACAGCAGTTCTCTGAATTTCGTCCAACTACTCCTCACTCTAGCCAAAGAGCTGCTCCAGCCCCATCTCCAGATTATGACATGTCTCCCAAATTACAAAATTCCCCCACACACTCAAGAGACCCACGAGCAAGGTCAGTCCTTTCATGCCTGACAATCTCCACATGCTTTCCCCAACAAACCCCACACATGAAATCAGAGTTATCCCACAGTCTGCCTTTAATACTGCTACATCTCATGTGCACCCATTTATCACAAACGCTGCACAAGATGGAATTGCTTCCCACGCTCTTGTGGCAAACTGCACATAGGCATTCTCCCTCTTCCCTGACAGTACCGCCAGCAGCCCTAGATACCATCACTTTTGTTACCCGCCCCCGCCCCGGAGAGGTTTGGGGACGGGTATTGTTTTCACTCGGTTTGTCTGTTCGTTTGTTTGTCAGTCTGTCTGTCTGTCTGTTAGGAACTTTATGCAAAAACTAATGGTGCGATTTTGACTATAATTTCAGGGATGATGGGCTATGACCTTCTGACCACCTGATTAAATTTTGGGCCAAATTGTGCCAAGGCCCAGGATGTAGACTCAAAAATGTAAAAAAAAAAAAAAAAAAAGTTTCTTCGTCATAATTCCTTTTAAATACGTCATATTGATATGAAACTAAAACCTGAAGGTGCGTCTTTCAAATCTGCATCCTATAACATGCCTCATTACATCAAGAGGGTGGCCCCCCAGTTAGCAGTAGGGGGGTCATTGTCAGGTGGGTCGGGCCTAAAATTTCAAATGGGCATAAAATCGTCAGTTTTCATCCGATTTGCTCCAAATTTGATATGTGACATCTTTGGCTAGATATCCTGTCGTGTTTATACGTCAGCACTAAAATGACTGCCTTGGCACCGTTTCTTGTTATTAGTGTTATTCCAGTGACTGAAGGGTCCATTAGCTGACTGCATTATCATCAATAATACATAAGGCTAACGCGAGGCAGCATTGATCTTCACGTGGAGTGCTCCCACACCAGTACACCAAAGCAACTGGACAGTGCCAGAAGCAGACGTGAAGTGCGAGGGATCAGTGTTACCAGAATTTAGTAACATAAAGCAAGAAAGAAGAGAAAAATATCCGTAGCTCCAAACAACATTACTATTCTTCCAATTCTTGCTTCTGTGTCCCTCGTGATGAATTATAAATCTCTGATAAATTTGTCCATATACGTGTTGAAACTCCTGGGAGGATTTCCGTTTCGCCAGTCACGAAACAAGCCAAAAGAAATCTGTGTGGCAGACTTCGCAGGCAGGGGCAGCATCAGGGAGCAAGGATGGATTGGGTCACTAGCCTACTCACCCACGACCAACATGTATCAGACCAGCCTAGGATGGACACTGTGGTCCTGGGTCGTCAGATTCTTACTCGTTTGCTACCTTGTGTTTTGCTTCATAGAGATGAGAATGTTTTCCGACCAGTACTACATCCTTCAGCCTACCATGTCTGTGGCCGTGCTAGTATCGAACATCAGTATTAGTACGCCATTAGTGACAGTAGTCATAATTTTGATTACTCGCAAAGCCAAGGCAGTTCGCTTGGTCTCCAGGATTCATTCGTTGATTCATCGTTGTGACATAGTTCCAGAAAAAGTCAGTTCTCACTACCTCCTCATAATCAGCGAAGCCTTGATGTTGGTGGGGGTTTGTTGTGTAGCGAGTCTTCATTGCCTGTCTACCACTTTTGGCATTGCATTTGGCGTAAAAGAGACATGTATGGCATTACTGTTATACTTTACAAATACCTTCATCATAACTTTCCTTTACTGGGTGACGGATTTTATGAGTCAGCTCTGCAAGGCCGCGAGAATATCGGCTAACAAAATATTTATCTTGGAGTCACCGCAACACGTTAGTTTACCAAGCAATTACCAGCTGACATCTGTAGTGGGCTTACGAGACTCCCAAAGACGACAGCTTCTGAAGGCGACTCAGGCGAAGCTGCTGCAGGTACACTCGCTCCAGCGCCATCTGTTGGACTATCTGGGCCTCCCACTCACCCTCAGTATGCTCACCGCCGTCCTCAATGCCATCATGACCTCATTCTTCTTCATCGGCGTCCCGAACCTGTCACCCAAGGATTATTATATAAATCTGTCGTTCGCTCCTCTTTCAGTGTTTCCCATTATCAGTCTGACCAACATTCCCTCCTCGCTGTTTATTCAGGTACTGTTCTGTGAGTGTGTGTGTATGTGTGTGTGTGTGTGTGTGTGTAGTTATTCTAAAATATTTCTGGTCGTTGTCAAATCAGAAAAGAAAGCAAAAGGATCTGAAAGAATATATTTTGAACTGTCAGTCTGGTATCATCACAAACATCATTATTATTAACATTTCGCATTTCAGGTTGAGAAACTGAGGCTCCAGCTCCAAACGCTTCTTTACCATGAAGAGGACCAACACACTAAAGGCAAGGTCAGGAATATAAGCACACACACACACACACACACACACACACACACACACACACACACACACACACACACACACAATTGCATATATTACACCCATAGCTAAACCAGGCAGCTTGACAATGAAAATTCTGGCCACGAACCTAATTAACGAGGGGGTGCACGTGAGAAGATTACTGTCGTGCGTTTTTCTCCTCGCAGTTTCCTGGCTGGGCTTTAAGGATAATAGGAAGTGAAAGCCTTGTGGTGTGCAGGGCTAAGCTGAAGATTACATATGCAAGAACAGCGAAACGAACAATGCCTGGCTCATTCACTGCACACTGATTATATATGCCCTTATTCACTTACACAGATTTCAGTTGTGCGTTTCTACGAGCCTTGGTTTATAGGGAACAGGAATAAGAAGGTTGCAACATAACATCTATTATTTCTGTAAGTCGTCACTGTGTAAGACTTTCAATATACACTTCAGCTTCTTGTCAAGTCGGGAATGCACTGTTTCAAAGGGGTTTCTTGTAAGATTGGCATAAGTAACATCATCATTAAGCCAGTCATTCGTTTTAGATAATCACTCTTGCTTGCTCTTACACTGAAGTCCATAATCTGTCTTTCCCGCCACCTGTGATGTCCAGTTTTTCCTCTTCATTTTCCCTGGGATCTTGTCTTGGCGTCATTTTTGCTCAGCTCTCTTATGACGGGGGAAGATCAAGCTGTCATTCTGCGCATCATTTCCTTAGCCGTAAATAAATCCGTTTCCTTTACGACAGGGAAATGATGGAAAGGTTATTTCACGTACAACAGGGTCTTACTAAATATCTATTGTCATTTCCTTTTCATTGTCTGTACAGGAAAAGTGATGCTGGAGAGGGACTACTTGTTGTACACGCATATAACTAGTTGGCTCCACTGTATGATTATTGAAAAGTCTCCCATCTCTTTCCATTATCTCTCAAAAGAAGGATGGTAGACTGCACGAAAAGAGCAACTTCATCCTACAGTCCACCAGCTTCACGTTCAGAGGAGCCTGGGGTTGCTGCTGCTACTACTTAATGTAAAATAATCCTTCATAAAGACCTGGATTTAAGTATAGGTACCTTTTGCGCAGATTCGGGAGGTGTTGGCGGTGGTGACTGAGTGGCCGGAGTTCCGCATGTGTCGACTCTTCACACTGGCAAGAGCTCGCCTTCTGAATGTGAGTATTACTGGAATCATCATCATCATCATCATCACTGAAGAGACTCTTAGTAGGTTATCTATTCCAGAGTTCCAGTTGAGAGTACAATCAGCTATGAAGCAATTCCTGTCTGAGAAAATTCACTAACTCCTGCAATAAACGCCTAAACACTCTCCATCTCCATTAGGAAGAGTATAATCCCGGAGTTTAGCGACTGAGGACATAAGACACCCAGGACACTGTGATCTATTATATGTAACACAAGGAAATGCCTGATGAGTGCTCCATTTAAATTGTGCGCCATGTTGAAAGTTCTTTTGTTTACGTGTGGTACTCTTCTCGTATCCTATCCACTGGGAGAGATTGATGATGATGATGATGTTGATGATGATGATGATTTTGATGATGATGATGATGATGTTGATGACTATGATGATGATGATGATGATGGTAGAGAAATATCCAGTAACCAATCCTTCCTCAAATGGTCGGGAAAGCATTAGCATTGTATTCAAGGTAATGCCACACAAATTCATTCATCCGAGTGAGGAATAAAAGCCTCAGTGATACTATGGCCATCTGTTAACCCTTCCACGGTAGGGTCAGCTCTAGTACTCGCTCCCAAGACATTATTCAATTGAGAGAAGGTCCCAGGAGCCTAAATTATTGATGTGTGTCGTTGTGTTTCAGATCTTCAGCTTCGTCGCCACGTACCTGGTCATCCTGCTGCAGTTTCGTCTCACTGAGGAACCACAAGAGAGTCTCCCTTACACCCTACCTCACCCTAGCATACCCAACACCACCACACTGCACCCTAACACACTCTAAAAGGGCTGGTGTAAGACAGAACGTTTATGTAGTTATAGTCGCGGCGCATGACTCTAAGGTTGTCATTATCGTACCCTGGCAACCTACCCGTCAACAATGCGTTCGATTTCGTAAATACGCACGAGTCATATTTATTATACATGACTATATTATACACTAATATTATTATACACGAACGTATTATACACGAATCACACTCGTAGCATATTATACACGAAATCGGACGCACTGTTGACGGGTAGGTTGCCAGGGCACGATAATGACAACCTCAGAGTCACGCCTCGCGACTTAGTAAGGCTAGAAACAAACTCTGCTAGACTGATACAATGCTCAGTGACCCCTAAGAATATGCTTTATCTCAGTGCAGTAAATATTATAACAAAGAACCCCTAGTGTAGTACTGCTGATGAATATGTGTAATTGTACTTCTGCATTCAGGTCTTTCTTTCTTTCTTTCTTTTATTATATATTTAGATCATCAATAAAACTGCTTTTCTTTGCAAATACGATATATTACTTGACAAGAAATATATAAGACAAACAGTAGGGAAATAAATGTGTCAGAAACAAGCAATTGGTTACTTTTTGCGATTGTGACTTGGAAAATTAAGTACTTCGAAAAAATCTGGAAACTTTCGTAGCGTATAGTGTGAAATGTCAGTGTGATTTCACCCCTGAGTCAGCAACATTACTAATTCCTTTCTCCAAAACAATAATCAGTATTTCAGTTTCCCATTCAATCTCCTTCCCTTTGTTTGGGCTGAAGTAGAGTGCCCTTCCAACAAACTGCTTTTTGCATAGACGTGTAGTTTTCTCTAATGCAGTGTAAAGTAAGTTTGATGTACCGTTCCTTACTGCTAGGTACTCAGTCATTCCCATATCTCTATAGCAAGCGTTGTCTGGGTATTCTGATCACATTGTACCTACTTATCAGCACTAGATAAGAGTAAATATGGTTGTGTGGATGAGTAAATTGGGAGTGTGTCGTCCTGTCTCGGCTACTTTCCGTTCTTTGGAGGAGGTGTATAGACAGATAGATAGAAAAAACAGCTTTCATACATTGACAGTAAATCTATTGGCACGTTTATAAGCAACTGAAGATAGTGCTTGTAATCATGTTCTGCTTATCACTTGCATTCCTTAGCTTCGAAACACCTCAAACATGTGGCTACTCAACCAAGTGACAATAGTAATGCATATGATTACACTAGTCTGCTATATATCCTTATGGCAGTAAATGCTTTCATCATTTATAGCCTATTATAACCCTCTCAGTACAAATAAATTATCAGTAGCATGTTTCATCGTCATCATACGGGGAGCCAAACGCCGTGGCCTGCATAGTCTCACTCACCCTCCGACTCCACCCACAAGGGTCCTTGCGTGCAACCCTCCAGGCAGTTCCTCTTCCCCCTCTAGCCTCCTCCCTGCTCTAGCCATGAATTCTGTGGTCTTCCCATTGGTCTCAACTCTGGATAAACTCTCTCAGGGATGGCACTATGGACGGAATTAGCCTCAGGGAAGTAGGTCACGTGTCCATATAACTGGAGTTGGCGCTGACGTAATATGTGGGCATTAATGTGCGGCCACACTAGCTCGAGACATGTGATCGACGAGATGAAACGATGCACCGGGTTAGAGCTGCTGTGGTAGTCGAGTCTGAACGTTGGATGGACCCCTGAGCCTCGTTTCCTGGTGGTGGTCACATATTCGGGGGCAAGTGCGTCCGTGCCTTAACAGAGTAGTCGCTTCTTACGTACCCGGTCGTGCCTGCTGTACCCCATGATCCCGTAGGCGTCAATTTGGCACTTCATGTCTCACAACCACAGTGTAAGGCACCAGAACTACCACCACCACCATCACAGCTACCACCACCACCACCACCACAGCTACCACAATTTTCTGAGCACCGGTACCTTGGAGATGCAAATTTTCGTCCTACACAAATACGGCAACGCCAAATATCCGAGTTGCGTGCATTCATAACCCCAAAGCCCGGACCAACGCGACAAGAAATCTCATCATCTGACCTACCTTTGTTATGTACAGTGGTGATAATGATGGCTTTTTAGGTGATGATGATGATGATGATGCTTATACTCTTGATAATAATGACGACTGCAGTAAATTAGTTGTGCTACACTGAACATATTTTTTGCCAGATCGTCCCTGCTAAATTGCATCCTCCCTTCCTGCCTCTTCTTCATCGTCGTTGTCTTATCTGTAAATGCTATAATCTTTTACATTATTTCCAAATTCTTCTTTCCCTACCATTTCCCACATCCCTCCTCCCTTTTTTCGCCTTAGTCTTGGTGCTGTGTCCCCCCATTCCCTTTCTTTCCTTCCCACTTTCTTAATACTTCCCTCACCTTCACCCTCTTCGTCTCTACGTTCCCTGCTGCGCTCTTCCCCCTTTCACTTCTACTTTCCAGCCCCGCCACTTCTCCCTGCCTTTTTCCAGCTGTTCAAGAGGAAGGTGCTTATCTTTGGCGCATTAATACTGTGGTCAGCTGGTTAAGTCACTCCATTTCCTCCAAGACGTGAGAGTTACTATAGTGGCGGCGCACGACTCTGAGGTTGTCATTATCGTACCCTGGCACCCTATCATTCAAAAGTGCGTCCGATTTAGTATCATATTAATCAAGAATCATACTATTCACGAATATATTATACAAGAATATTATTATACACGAACATATTATACACGAATCACATGCGTCTCATATTATCCAAAAAATCAGGCGCACTTTTGAATGGTAGGTTGCCAGGGCACGATAACAGCAACCTCAGAGTCGCGCGCCGTGACTATATAATCTGTTATTTCATCTGACGGAACAATGCCACACCTATAACTTGAATTATAAATCGTGTTTGCATGGAACTGGACAAGCCTCAGTCTTTAGGTATGAATGCGTCTCCTTGGTTACTAGTCAAACGGATTCTATAACTATGCTTGGCTAGAGATGAGCTGAAGGATTTGGGACTGTCAAACTGAGAAAAAAGCGTTTTAATACATTTCGTCATCCAAAACACTTGCTATGTTGTGGACGGAGCACTCAGGACAAGGACCCCTCAGCACCCAGAACAAGGACTCCTCAGCACCCAGGACAAGGACCCTTCAGCACCCAGGACAAGGACCCCTCAGCACCCAGAACAAGGACCCCTCAGCACCCAGAACAAGGACCCCTCAGCACCCAGGACAAGGACCCCTCAGCACCCAGAACAAGGACCCCTCAGCACCCAGGACAAGGACCCCTCAGCACCCAGAACAAGGACCCCTCAGCGCCCAGAACAAGGACCCCTCAGCACCCAGGACAAGGACCCCTCAGCACCCAGAACAAGGACCCCTCAGCACCCAGAACAAGGACCCCTCAGCACCCAGAACAAGGACCCCTCAGCACCCAGAACAAGGACCCCTCAGCACCCAGAACAAGGACCCCTCAGCACCCAGAACAAGGACCCCTCAGCACCCAGGACAAGGACCCCTCAGCACCCAGGACAAGGACCCCTCAGCACCCAGGACAAGGACCCCTCAGCACCCAGGACAAGGACCCCTCAGCACCCAGGACAAAGACCCCTCAGCACCCAGGACAAGGACCCCTCAGCACCCAGGACAAGGACCCCTCAGCACCCAGGACAAGGACCCCTCAGCACCCAGGACAAAGGCCCCCGTTCCTGAGTGCAGAGTGACCCCGTGAGGCAGGATGCAGGCTGGCGGGCACATCACACGTTTATATATTCACTGGATGGCCAGTATGGATATTTCCGACCACCATCAATCTTGAATAAGGGTGGTCTGTATGAGATGGAGGGTCAGGGCAGACGGCCGGTGATTCAGTACTGGCGGTTCGGTGGGGTACGGAGCGGAAATTGGTGCCAGACGTGTTGGATTTTGTCAAACAGTATGGCAGAAAATTGCGGTAAGATGTTTTCCTCAAGGCTTCCAGGCTTGGGTTACCTCTTGCAAAGGGAGGTGTAATCGAGGGATATTCCAGCTATCTAATGTAGGAATACCGCTACTACTACTACTACTACTACTACTACTACTACTACAGCTGCTGCTACTACTACTACTACTACTGCTACTACAGTAAATAAGAAGAAAGGCAGGGGTGTCAGTGTATGGGGCAGGGGTGTCAGTATAGGGGGCAGGGGTGTCAGTGTAGGGGGCAGGGGTGTCAGTGTAGGGGGCAGGGGTGGCAGTATATGGGGCAGGGGTGTTGGTGTAGGGGGCAGGGGTGTCAGTGTATGGGGCAGGGGTGTCAGTGTATGGGGCAGGGGTGTCAGTGTAGGGGGCAGGGGTGTCAGTGTAGGGGGCAGGGGTGGCAGTGTAGGGGGCAGGGGTGGCAGTGTAGGGGGCAGGGGTGTCAGTGTTGGGGGCAGGGGTGTCAGTGTCGTTTCTCATCGTGACTGGGTTGGTGACGTTTTAGGGCTCAGCCTTTGGTTCCTTCTTCCTCGCATTAAAAAAAAGTAGTCAGATTATTAAACGAGTCTCTTTCTTAGCTACTGTGTTAATTGTAAATGATCTCTCTAATCTTTTTTTGGGAAATATGGCTAATGATTTTTTTCCCTTACTGAATACTGGTTTTTGGAACAGTGCTTTAACTTATTAGATTTATGCAGGAAAGTGTTTGCCATTAATTACTATCTATCTTTCTATCTATCTATTACCAGACGTCTTAATCCCGTAAGGGGTGGCCACAAGCAAATTGCCTCCATGTCGCCCTGTCCCCCGCCATTTCACTACCCTGCTCCCAGCTCACACACCCCACTCTCTCATATACCTCTCCACTCCATCCCTCCATCAGACAGAAACAAGTGAGAAATACAGCATATATCTTTCAAGTTGTATATCCTCTTTATACTAGGAAAATGAAATGAATTTGTTAATTTAGCTAATGGGAGTATTCACATTGACATTTAGCGTAGAGGAAAATTACTTGACCAAATACGAGTAAGCAAGAAATGACTGACATGTAGGACAACTGTGAGATCCTTCAATAAATATATTATCAGAAACAAGTGTTCGCTGGAATCAGATCATGTAGAGCTGGGGACGATCCTCCTTTAGTCTGTACACTGTTCATCTCAAATGGAACTTCAGAGAGAGGTTCATGAACTAGGGAACCTGCTATGTTGATGTTTAAGAAGTTGGCATTGCAGAAATCACAGGAATCATTTTTCTTTTCCGAGGTTTGCAGTACATTGTTGCATGATTTTATTCTGATTTCCTTCGTTGTGTGTGTGTGTGTGTGTGTGTGTGTGTGTGTGTGTGTGTGTGATTACAAATACATACTCGTAACATTGACTAAGGGAAGAGGCAAGTTGGCTGCGCGTTGTATATATAAATTACTGAAATGTGAACGAGAGCGTGACCTCCTCCACCCACACCATACTCTTTCTGAAGCATCGCTAGAGACTATTGATGTGATGTCTGAGGTCGTGTGGAATGAACGGAGGCTTCAGCAAAAGAAATACCACACACGTAACACCTCTCACCAATTACCTCATCTTCTACCACAGTTCCTCATAGCTGTTGTTGTTGTTGTTGTTGGTATTGATGCTGATGCTGTATAGCCCCAGTCTGGCCGAGTAGACTCGTTGACTGCAGGTAAATCTCTCCAATTACCTCATCTTCTACCACAGTCCCTCATATTTGTTGTTGTTGTTGATGGTGTTGATGTTGTTGCTGTGTAGCCTCCGTCTGGCCGACTAGACCCGTTGACCGCAGGCAACTACCCCTAAGACATCATCCTAGAGGTTTTTATGGGCCTGTTCTACAAGCTCAACAACCCGCATCAAAGCTTGTAACTCAGGACAGCTTGGTGGCGTCCTCATCTCAGCTTAGTTACGTAAATTCGATCAGCTTTATTGAAAGATACCTCTCATGGTTGGATGTCTGGGGTAGGGGGGCTTGAAGTACTGCACTGTGGACGAGGTATTCCTGTCCTTAAAATGAAATGAGTGTCTGAATGTTTCTGAATCCCTAGTATTAAAATCTCCAGACGTGGGATGCTGTTGATGGTCTAGTAAGGTTGGTTTGGTGATTGTTTATGTGCTTAGTTGTGTTGTGGGACGCTGACGCAGAATAAAAGAGGTGTTGAGCTGGATCGTGTGCCTATGTTTTGTAAGAATGAGGACTAGTTTCAAAGGGAACGTGAGTTGTGGGAGTTGTTTTGATGCTGGTGATATGTGTAGTATTGTTTGAATGAGAGTGATGTCATGGATGCTGGATGATATTTGGGGAGGGTGTGTGCCGAGGATGAGATGGAGGGATGAGGTGGAGAGGTATATGAGAGAGGAAAGTGTGAGTTGGGAGCAGGGCAGTGACATGGCAGGGGACAGGGCGACTTGGAGGCGATTTGTTTGTGGCCACCCCAAACGGGATTGAGGCGTCTGGCAATAGATAGATAGATAGATAGTGTGCAACTTTTGTATCCCAGCCTCTGGTCCCCGTTCCGCATGAAATCAATGACGGAACCAGAGAGAGTTTGGGCGAAAAAAGGGAAAATTGTCAGCCACCGTAAAGAAGGGTGGCTGAACAAACGGCGGGGGGTTGGAAAAGCTTTGGTTCCGGTAACTTCTGCCGCTGTGTTATAAAGGGGACCCGATCGGGGACGAGAGGATAGGGGCGAAGAGAGTCTGGAGGGAGTGAACGATAGAATAATGGAAAGGTAAAGGGAGAATAGGAAAGAGGACGGGTGAAAATAAAAGAAATAAGACGAGAAAAGAAATAGGAAAGACACAAAAGGGAAGAAGAGAAGGGAAAAAGAATAAGGGAAGAGAATTAGGCGCGAAGAGAATCTGGAGGGAGTGAACGATAGAATAAGGGGAAGGTGAAGAGAGGATAAGGAAGAGGACAGATGAAAATAAAAGAAATAAGAAGAGAAAAGAAGCAGGAAAGACGGAAATGGGAAGAAGAAAAATTAAAAGGGAAAGAGGGAAGGTAGGCTAGACACACCAAGGAACAGGAAAGAAAGAGGGAAGTATTTGGAGACAACAGCTGTAAAGAGAATGATTGTTGGAAGGATAGGGTGGGAAAGGAAATAGCAGAGAGGGGACAGGGGGACACAAGAAAATACGGAAACATTGAAGGACATGAATGAGAGGAGACCAAGAAATGCCTGGAACAGAAAAACGTGAGAGGAGGGAGGAGAAGGAGGAGAGTGGAGGGTGAAACAAGCAGTGTAGATACAATGGAAGAAAGGGAAAGGATGTAAAACTGGGAGAGAGCCTGGAAGTAAGAGGAAGATAAGGAAAATGAACGAAATGAAAAGAGACACGAACGTTAGCAAGGCAAGAGAGGGTGAAAGGTGGAAACAGGGGGGGTGGAGAGGAAAGAGAGGGGAGATAGGATGAGATAGGAGAGAGGAGAGAGATTAAGAAAGAAGAGTGAGGGAAGAGAAGGGTGGAGGGGAGGAAGGAGAACATGGAAAGTAAAGAGAAGGAGGGGGAGAGGAAACAGGGAGAGAATGAGAGAGAGAGAGGACGGATTATATAAACTTCAGAACATGAGTAGAGGGCTTTTTGTTACACCTTCTTCTTTCCCACCCCCTACCATTCTCTCCTCAATGTTTCTCACTCACACTATCCCCAGTTCTTTCATCATTCTTCGCTCCCCACCTTCCTCTCATGTCTCCTCTTCCCACCCCATTTGCCGCTAATGATCAAACTTTCAGATAAAACTATGGTGAGTGACAAAGATTCTGGTGTGAAGGGTTGTTGGTTCAAGGTGGCCCGGGTGTTGGCGAAGTTAAGGCAGCTGGATTCAGATTTATAGCCCAGCCCGCCCAGAACTCGGCTCCCAGCGCCCAGGTCTCGGCTCTCGCTGTGTCATTAATCAACAGGCCTGAGCCCCGGGTGTCTGAAATGGGAAACCAATGTGTCAGTATGTGTTTGTCGTCTGAACTATCATCTGTCTGTTTAGGCACTGCGCAGCTGACCCTCGTGCGGTGTGGTGCGGTGAGGATCAGGCCCCTCTCCCCTTAAGGCTAAGATGCGAATGAATATGTGTAGATGAGTAAACTGAGAGTGTGTCGTCCTGTCTCGGCTACCTCCTTTTCTCTGGGGGAAGCAGCCTAGGTATATAGATAGATAAATTGACAGATCATTCCCACACCGTATTATCTGCCTCTATGAAACCAGAAGGACAATGCAGGATAGAAAATACACGGACAAGGAAAGGAAACTGGATTATATTTCTTCTTAGATGAAATGTGGGACTAAGGATTTGGCAGTTGATAAATACGACGTCAGTGCTGATTATATAAGCAGCATGACAGGAAACGAGTGGAAATGTATTACGACAAGACCGATCAGTTTCCGCGAGATTATGCACGAAAAAGCGAGGCTGTGAGCTGTGATTCAGGACTATATGGTGTGACGTGTGACTGTCTGGTGTGACAAGGAGCAAATTGGTGTGACGCAGTGCAGTCTGTTGTGACGCGGGGCAACTTGGTGTGACAACGATGCAAGTAAAGGTGGGAGATTGCCTTGCGTGCCGTGTGCTGCCTATGCGTTGGCCACGAAAGAAAACAAACATTAATTCATTATCTTTTCCATTTTCCACCAGACCTTCCGAATCTAAGATTATATATATATATATATATATATATATATATATATATATATATATATATATATATATATATATATATATATATAATCTCTCATCTCATCAGCTGTTTGAGTATCCACTGCAGGACCGGCCTATCCCGACCGAAGCGGGGACGATACAGCCAATGTATCTCTACCAAGTGGCTTAGGCTGTCTGGTAGAGATTGTATGTAGGGTGAGAAGTGCTTGTAAGTGTAATTGTTGTGTTGGCGTGGCTTTGGATGTGTGTGTAGTCTATGAACCAATTGTAATCGGCCCGCGCAGGCCGACTGGGTGCGAGCATACTTTATAGTATGTGACGCTGCTTCAACCACAGCACCCCTCGTGTCCGCCAATGCAGTACGTGGCCAGAAGAACGCTCCCAAACTTTATTACCCTGGCGGGGCGCGAACCCTCGTTCTTCAGTGTACGAAAACGCACACTTTACCACTGAGGCTCCATATATATATACAGTATATATATATATATATATATATATATATATATATATATATATATATATATATGTATATATATATATATATATATATATATATATATATATATATATATATATATATATATATATATATATATATATGAAACTAGATATTTATATAATCTTTTCCTAGTCTGCTGCTCACAGTTCACAATTATTTCAGTCTTGGTGTGCCCCTCCCTCCCTCCCGCCACTCAGTATTCCGATGGCATCCGGTGAGGTCCGTCCGTAATGACAGGACTGACCGAGCAAACACGCCGAGGGAGGCAGCAGGGACGCACCAGAAATTGGCTGGGGACGATTTCCAAATATTTGAGTTGGTACAGAGGAGGTACGGCAGAGCTACAGAGCACTAAAGCTTAGAGAACACGAGTGGCGTTAGTGCTGTATACACGACAACGACAAACAGCATGCAACCCTTCGTAATTCATATATATATATATACTGTATATATATATATATATATATATATATATATATATATATATATATATATATATATATATATATATATATATATAGGCTGCTTCCCCCAAAGAAAGGGAGGCAGCCAAGACAGGACGACACACTCCCACTTTGCTCATCCACACACACATGTATTTTATTCCTAAAAACTGTACATACTTCTGCAGTGCAATGGTTCTCATTATCTTTGATCACTTTTTTTTTGTGTGTCCGACTCTATGCAAAGGCATCAGGGCCTGTCCCAAGGCCCAGTAGTCCTCTTACACACCTCCACATGTCGCCACTTCGGCGCTAACACCCACCGTCCATATTAAATATATGATAGGGCTGTCTCTTACAGGACTGGTGTACTGGTATTAGCGGGGGCATTTTTACTTGTCGGCGGGTCTTCTGGTAGATCAGTAAAGTCTACTGTACTTCTATGAAATTCAAATCCTTAAACTGTTCCCTGCCCCAGCCAGGATTTAATCCTGGGTCCATTATGTCTTGCAGGCCATCTCTACCGATTCAGGTTACGTTCGTGAATCAGCTGCGTAGATTAATATTACGTACATGAAGATGTTATAAAGTTTGTGATGGGTGATGTGAATGAAAGAATTCATACTATTCCTGTAAATGACCTAATGTTTCGTGCTGCTGTGCCGGGAAAAAGATTTAGCAAGAGAGAGTGAGAGAGAGTGAGAGAGAGAGTATAGTACAGTACCAGGACTAAGAAAGATGATGCTACGATCTAGATGAAGCCACTGGAGAAGAAAAAAGATTAATAACTAACTTGTAAAAGCAAAGTTGATATCATAAAACAATCTTAAAGAATCAGATGCAACAGTAAATATTAAAGGCGCGGTCACACGGGCGTTTTTCCCTGATGGAAATTGCCGGCAACACCAACGCTGAGCAAAGTCGGCAAAAACTCGGCTAGAATTGCCGAGATTTTGGCAACTCGGTCCTGCTTGTCTCGTGTTGCTGATTTTCGGCAACACTGGGTTTCAAGGTGGCCACGGGCACTTCACCTGTGACATTTTATAGGCAATAGAAGAGTTGTTTATGTCTCTAATGCTGAATAATTATAAATGCATTCGAATGTGTAGAGTGGCAGGCGCAGTATGTACCATCTAGACCTTTGTAAATATACTTGAGAGAACATTTTTCAGAAACTTTTAACTGAATACGAGAACCTGCTCTTAAATGCTATTTTGTAGATTAAATATTTATATAATCGCTAGTTAACAGGACAAAAATTCATAAAATCAATCACTTTTTCCATGGTACTCAGTTCCAGACTTGTGCAGTATACATAAACAAAGGTTTGAGACTCGCCAGTGAGTGTGGTGGACGTGAAGCACTAATCACGAAAGACCAACATTGTGGAGAAAATACCTTGGTGCCGCGCCTCTGAGGGCTCATTGCTCGAGCATGTGAGGCAGAGGAGATATCTGTGGGATTCACGAAATGCATTTTTCCATAGGACGAAGTTGCGAGAAGAGACCTTCAATTACATAGCAGAATCACTCAAGGAAGAAGAACTTTGCCTGTTAAATGGAGGTAAGAATTTATTTACACAAGCATGTGCAGTATTTCCTGTTATATTTAGTATGTTAGTATGTATTTTTGGCCTGCTTGAAACAGACTGCTTGTAACATACAGTAGGTTATATTTTATTATCACTTTGGTATGTATACTTGGCCCTGAAGTACTGTATACAAATTATAATGTTTTTCCCCTCAACATATATACTTGCCTTGCCTGAAGTACACAGCTTGTACACTAGGTTAGGCTTGTCTTTCCCCCACCTAATTTAAACATCCATACTTGGTCTGCTTGAAGAAGTTATTAGGGATAGAAACTCTGAAGGAGTGTTAGCCTAAATCCAAGAATCTGCAGCTGATTGTGTGTAATGGCTGTTCATGCATTCCCACACGAGAAAGATCTCTCTGCGGTCATTCTTACCTCGCAGCTTCACGGAAAATGCTACGGGTTCCAGATAATATTTGTAGATATTCTTCCTGTGGTGGCAAGTGAAGCTGAGAGGTCAGTGTTGTGGTAGAGCATGAATGTAATCGAAATGGGAATGTAATCTGACGAGGAAGTGAGTAAATCAATGGCTGTACAGAGACCAGAGGAGGTTGGATCTATTCGTCAGTAAGATTTAGTATATATTCGCTACTACATAGTGAGTGCAATAGTAAAATTATAGAACTGCCAAATCCAGAGCCACAAATATCGCTAAACTTGCTTTTAAAAAACGCTAGAATGTCCTTAAATACAAAAAACTCCCGAAGATCGCTAGATAACATTACAATATATCAACACATTCCTAAAACGATCTTCAGAATTGTTAGATATCTTGCCGCTAGACGTTAAGAGTCGTTATTGAAGATGCATGTTATATTTTCCACCTACAAGATGACACAGTTAATGGTTGCTAGACATCCGTAAATTACTCCATGGTAAGGTAAATCTGTGGTATTTTGTCAACTCTTATTCTATTTGTATATTAAAAGAACGCATACAGCTTCATTCCACGGCCTCAAATCATGTCTGTGCATGTTGATTTGATAAACTAATTTCTCATACTCATCTTCCGCACCTAAAAACCACAAAATTTAAGAGTTCTAGCCACAGGAATTATAGAGTTATGGTAGACTGTTTGAAAGCCGAGTGTTGGTGGCCGCTTGTCACATTTAGCTCTCTGGAAGACGTCGAGGAGAGAAACACAGTATTAATGTAGGTTTTTAGGACACACACACACACACACACACGCACACACACGTACTGTACCTCCTTTCATCTCGACCCAATTCCCAGAACAGCCAAGTTACACAGTCGTTCCCGCGTTACCTCCGCCAAGTTGTGTCAATGAGAGACTGGAATTTCACCGAAGCAAGAAGGCTTATTAGCTACTTCTTTTATCCGGGTGGTGTGGGGGACGCCGAGTATTGTGGTGGCAGTGTGGTGTTGTGGAGGACGTCGGGTATTGTGGTGGCAGTCGGGTGTTGTGGTGGCAGTCTGGTGTTGTGGAGGACGTCGGGTATTGTAGTGGCAGTCGGGTGTTGTGGTGGCAGTCTGGCTTTGTGGTGGCAGTCAGATGAGAGAGAGAGAGAGAGAGAGAGAGAGAGAGAGAGAGAGAGAGAGAGAGAGAGAGAGAGAGAGAGAGAGAGAGATGTTTCTTGTCAACGTACCTTATAGTAGTCACCTATCTGTTATAGAACTAAGGTCTACTTTTCACTGAACCCTAGGATCATTGTAGATTGAACAGACATGGCTATTTTCCAGCACACACACACACACACACACACACACACACACACACACACACACACACACACACACACACACACACACACACACATTCAGTTCTACCTCTCCTTCCTTCCACTCCACTGTTATACACCAATTTTGCGAGGGGGAGAAGGAAAGGAGGAAGAGTTGGGAGGAGGCTGGGATGAGAAGACTGGGGAAGGAAGGGGGGAAGAGAGGGAAGGAGGCTGGGATGAGAAGACTGGAGAAGAAAAGGAGAAAAAAGTAAAAATGAAAGAAAGAACGTAGGGACTGAGGAGTGCAAAGACAGCATTTCTTGTCTAGCTAGTTAACTTAGTGAGCAATAAGACGTTGGTAAAGACGCACGTAGCCTTTCCCTGTAACTTCGCCGAAAATGGAAGGGTAAAGTGGAGGATTACATGAGGGAGCGTGACTTGGAGTGGCAGGAGGGGGAGTCGAGTTAGAAGGACGTAGGTTTTGCGGTGGCCAAGCTTTGTAAATACTGTGATGGAAATATTCGCTAAAGATGGTCTAAGCTCCGTGGATCAACATAACACTTGGTTCCTTCTGCCAGATTGCAATACACTCAGATATAACGCGTATTTAAGACTTCTTTTTTTTACTTGTGGATAAGATGAGCATGTTGTGTTAAGGTCAGTGTTAAATAGATAGTTTTTCTTTCTGTAATGAGGTTGGTGAGTGTATGTTCATGATTATGTGGTTAGGGATGAGAGAGAGAGAGAGAGAGAGAGAGAGAGAGAGAGAGAGAGAGAGAGAAGAGAGAGAGAGATAGGATTTTGGTTGTGAAAATAGAGAGCATTATGTAACGAGATGTGGTAGTGGTGGTAGGAGGTGAGGCTTTGCAGTGTGTCGCAGTCTTGCAGTGGGTGTTATATGGTTTTGTGTGTGTGTGTGTGTGTGTGTGTGTGTGTGTGTGTGTGTGTGTGTGTGTGTGGAATTAGTAGCATAGTGTAAAGTTCTGGCCTTTAAAGGGAATGAAGTCATGAAGTACGTAGCTAGAATGTAAGATAAACAAAATAAATTAGGAGTGTGTTTTGAGATAATTACGTGGTGTGTTGGGCAACGACAAGAGATTACAGGAGAACGTACAAACAAAGGTTACAGCTAAACAGGAAGGCTACAGGTGCAGTGATGGCAGTGATACGGAACTGGGAAGTGAGCAGTGACGTAAAGACAATCACCAGTGTTTTGATTCCACCTTTAACATATGGCAGTGAGAGTCTGATTTAATTTCACGGACATAAATAAAGGGAAATTAGTAATCTGAGTCAAACATTATGAATTTGGGGGAAAGGTGAACAGATAAATGAGGAAGTTTGGGATCATTGTAATGTTGATGGTGTTCGTAAGTGCTTAAAAAAAAAGAAATGAGATAGGAGGAGAGAATGGAGAATGAGAGATGGTTTGGGAAGGTTTCTGTGAGCCGGGTGGAGGGGAAACCAATGATGAGGTGGAGGAGTGGAATCGACAGGTACGTGCTTAAAGGTACTGTGTGTTTGAAGGGATGGCAGCCTGAAAGTTGAGGACAGGATGACGTGGGGGCGATTTGTTTGTGACCACCCCTCCAGAATTAAAATATCTGGTTGTACACAGATAGATAGTTTGAACGTCTCTTTTTTAGACTGGATAAACACTGGCATTAGCAAGGATAAAGTCAAAGAAATGTTATCTGAATTAAAGGTTCTAGATATTGAGTGAAAACAGATATATATATAATGTTCCTGTACAGATCAAAAGCAGACTCCAGTAAGCTTCAGAAAAAAAATATTTACAAGGAAATAATATGATGATTTTGGAAAGGAGGAGGAGTGAAAATCTTACACTGGAAAGAACATTGCTACTCAGTAAAGAATTAACACACACACACACACACACACACACACACACACACACACACACACACACACACACACACACACGGCAAGGATACTAACGGAGTGGCCATGAGAGACGCGGGCATGGACACTGCACTGATGCTGCCCCGCCCTGTTGCACCCTACTTCAGTCCACTTCGTCCTCCTTCACCCAGCCCTCTTGTCCCTTGGCCTACCTCTCACCGCCGCACCGTGCTGCTTCTTTCTCCATCGCCCCACCCACCTTACTCCCACCCCGCCCCACGCTGTACACCCAGCCCCACCCCTTCAAATTCATCCCTGTCTTGGCTCACCCCGCCTGACCACAACCCCCTCCTCTCTGCCTTGCTCCACCCCACACCACCGCACCCTAGTCCTTTCTGCTTTGTCCCATCCCGCACCCTCACAGGTTACCCCCCTCTGCCTCTCTCCACCCTACCCACCTCTCTACCCCCGCCCTCTGCAATTTGATCTCTTCCTGGCCTGCAGCACCTCAGTCTTCTCTATTCTCTCTCTGATCCCTATCTATTTCCTCCCTCACTTTGCTATCCTTTTCCCGTTTTCCCCCCCACCCTCTCCTCAGCCTCTGCATCATCCCGGGTCTCTTCTTTCCTCATCTCTTTCCTCATCGCTGAAATGTAACCCTTAAGCTTTTCTCTTCAGTCCTCCCTCTCTCGGTAGGTATTCTCTGCTCAACCCTATCTTTTCCTCTCTCTCTCTCTGCCTTACACCAACTGCACTTCCTCTCCCTGTGTTTGTATTTTTCCTCGTCTAATGTTCATTCTTTTCTTCCATTATCTTTTTTCTTTCCATTACATCTACTTATTCTTTGGTTATCCTTGTCTTTCCCATTATATGCCCTTAGCCTTCAATTTTGCAGTGTCCCTCCAGGCTTCGTATATCTCGCTTTGTAAATCCGTTCTTCATTTTCATACCTGGGAAGCACATCTCTAGCTCGCCTCCATTTTTCTCTCTTGATTCCTCCTATACGCTCCTTTCCCCCGATCTTTGTTTCCTTCGTCATCGCCAGCGTCATTTATAGCACCTTTCTGTCTTCTATTCACTTCTCCAGTTACCTTGTTATTTTTCTTACCTGAGGACGTCCTCTCTTTCCTTGAGTCCTTTGGTCTACTGTACTCTTGGTTCCGTTTGCCTTACATTCACCTTATCTCATTCTTGCTGTGTCGCCAGTCATATTATTATTATTATTATTATTATTATTATTATTATTAGTAGTAGTAGTAGTAGTAGTAGTAGTAGTCCTAGAAGTAGTAGTAACTCCATGCCTATAAGCTGGGCCCCCACCTACCATCTTAAGAGTCATTTTTATATCTTCATTTATATTTCGTCATGTTTCTCTCTTCAACCATTTCTTTTATTTCATTTACTCTCTCTCTCTCTCTCTCTCTCTCTCTCTCTCTCACCTTTCATTCGTTTTATCACTGGCTATACTTTCAGCGACCCCCTACGCGATACTGTAAATAGATATGTCTGTATTTATTCAGATCTCTTGCAGCGAATATTACCCCAGCCACACACACACACACACACACACACACACACACACACACACACACACACACACACACACACACACACACACACACACACACACACACACACACACACACACACACACACACACACACACACACACACACACACACACACACACACTTTCCTCTGTTCTTTCCCTTAATGCTGTCTGTATTCCTTCTTTCCCCATTTCCTCATTATATTCACACCTCCTTTCATCCTCTTACCCTAACTCTCCCCCAGATGTCTTTAGTCTTCTCAAATTCAATATTCTTTTACCCCTCCTCTCTCTTTCTTCGTCTCCTTCACATCCCTCACCCTCACCACCCTCTCATCTCCTTCTCAGTTCTTCCTCATCATTCCACACTATCCCTAGTTCTGGTAGGTGGTGGCGACCATCATCCACTCGCTTGATGTAGTGCTGCCTACTCCTTCCTTAGTCTTTACCATTCTTTTTCTGTGCCTGCCTTCCTCTCTTCCTATTTCTCCCATCTTTCCTGTCACTTCTTGTTGCTTTTGTTTCCTTTACAGGTGGATTTACATTGAGTGACAAGCCAAATGGTTTCCTGTAAGCCAAGAAACCATTTACAACGCTGGGTGGTAACCATATAACCAAACCATGTGTGCTTCCTACGTTTCAGGAAGTGGGTTGGTGGAGGGTTAGTGCCCCCTCCTCGTAAAACAAATAACTCAAAGTCAAATGGCCACCTCTTTCGGGATTATGGCGTCTGGCAATAGATAGACAGATAGATAGACCTCTCTGCTTTCCTCCCGTCTCCTCGTTGAACCTGTTGCATCTGCCTCTGAGAATTAAACTTTCACACAAAACAAAGCAAAGTGGGAGACGAGAACCCACGTGTGAAGGGTTTTTTTTCGCCCAAGTCGGCCCCACTGCTGGTAAAATCACGCAGCTGGTGGGAGATTTATAGCCCAGCCCGCCCAGGTCTCGGCTGTTGTTGCATCATAAATCAATTGCCATGAGCCGCGCCTGTCTGAAATAGGAAAGCGATACGTCACTAGAGTCCTTGTCGGCTGAACTTTCTTTCACCTGATTTAAAGCAAAGTTGGAATATACATCCCGTCTTTCATTCCTTGCACGGTGCTATCTGATTAAAAGCAATAAAACAATAAGTAAAGGACAGTAAAATGCACGAGCAAGGAAAGGTACTAGAACATTCTTTTCCCTGGGTGAAATGTGGGATTGGGCGTCTGGCAAAAGGCTACCGAAGCACTACGTAACTGTTAACACTATGACCATGACATAAAACGCGAATGAGAATATATTATTATTATTATTATTATTATTGTTATTATTATTATTATTATTATTATTATCATTATTATTATTATTACAAAAGCGAGCAGTTTACGCAGAATAATTCAGAAGAAAACGTATACCAATGCTTTGTGATTGAGGAATGTATGGTGTGGCACGGGGGAGTCTGGTGTGGCACGGGGGAGTCTGGTGTGGCACGGGGGAGTCTGGTGTGGCACGGGGGACTCTGGTGTGACACGGGGGAGTCTGGTGTGGCACGGGGGACTCTGGTGTGACACGGGGGAGTCTGGTGTGGCACGGGGGACTCTGGTGTGGCACGGGGCAGGCTGGTGTGGCACGGGGGAGTCAGGTGTGACACGGGGGAGTCTGGTGTGGCACGGGGGAGTCTGGTGTGGCACGGGGGAGTCTGGTGTGGCACGGGGGAGTCTGGTGTGACACGGGGGAGTCTGGTGTGGCACGGGGGAGTCTGGTGTGGCACGGGGGAGTCTGGTGTGGCACGGGGGAGTCTGGTGTGGCACGGGGGACTCTGGTGTGACACGGGGGAGTCTGGTGTGGCACGGGGGACTCTGGTGTGACACGGGGGAGTCTGGTGTGGCACGGGGGACTCTGGTGTGGCACGGGGGAGTCTGGTGTGGCACGGGGGAGTCAGGTGTGACACGGGGGAGTCTGGTGTGGCACGGGGGAGTCTGGTGTGGCACGGGGCAGGCTGGTGTGGCACGGGGCAGGCTGGTGTGGCACGGGGGAGTCAGGTGTGGCAATGACACTAGAAAAGGTTGGTGAGTAGGCTTTATCGACACTTTGCCACATCTGCATTTACCAGAGAGAGAGAGAGAGAGAGAGAGAGAGAGAGAGAGAGAGAGAGAGAGAGAGAGAGAGAGGACAAGAGGTTCAGTTATACATTTCAAGAATAAATAAGAACGTTTATTGCACTAAGTATAATAATTTCTCTCTCTCTCTCTCTCTCTCTCTCTCACTCTCTCTCTTCATATTTTCATCATCGTTTCCTAGTCTCCTGCTCACAGTCCACAGTTATTTCAGTCTTGGTGTGTCCCTCCCTCCCTCCCGCCACTCAGTATTCCGACGGCATCCGGTGAGGTCCGTTCCTAGTGACAGGACTGACCGAGCACACACGCTGAGGGAGGCAGCAGGGGCGCACTTGAAATAGCCTGGGGACGATTTCCAAATATTTAAGCTGGTACACAGGCGATAGGACAGAGTATCAGATCACTAAAGCAGAGTGCATATATCTAAAACTTGTGCTGTAAACGCTGTATATATATACCAGGGAATTTCACGGCAAAAAATCTGTCTCTATTGCCAGACGCCCTAATCCCGTAAGGGGTGGCCACAAACAAATCGCCTCCATGGTTCAGTAAATCTCCAGTATGTTCGAAGAGGTAGTGTCCCTAACTCTTTATTTCTTTACGTGTATCTCGGTAGAATACATACAGCTTCCTTCTACAAAACATATCAGATCATGTTCATCTAATAATTCTACCACCTTTTGACATCTGGGTGTTTGGAATTCGACAAGGGAATCACACACACACACACACACACACACACACACACACACACACACACACACACACACACACACACACACACACACACACACACACGCCAGCGAAATTCCTTTGATCTCGACCCAATAACCAGCCATGTTTGTGGTGACGGACGTGCCACAGGCGGTTCCTGGAAGAGCCAAGTTACTCAGCCATTCTCTCGTTACCCCTGCCAAGCTGGGTCATCGAGACACTGAAATTACACAGAAGAGACCTCGTTAATTGATCCTTCAGTACTGGTGTTGTGGTGGCAGTTTGTTGTGGTGGTAGGTTGTTGTGGTAGTAGAATGTTGTGGTGGCAGTATGGTGTTGTGGTGGCAGTGTGGTGTTGTGGTGGCAATGTGGTGTTGTGGTGGGAGTCTGGTGTGGTGGTGGGAGTCTGGTGTTGTGGTGGTGGGAATCTGGTGTTGTGGTGTCAGTCTGGTGTTGTGGTGGGAGTCTGGTGTTGTGGTGTCAGTCTGTTGTGGTGGGAGTCTGGTGTTGTGGTGGAAGTCTGGTGTTGTGGTGGCAGCCTGGTGTTGTGGTGGTGGAAGTCTGGTGTTGTGGTGGCAGCCTGGTGTTGTGGTGGTGGGAGTCTGGTGTTGTGGTGGTGGGAGTCTGGTGTTGTGGTGGCAGCCTGGTGTTGTGGTGGTGGGAGTCTGGTGTTGTGGTGTCAGTCTGGTGTTGTGGTGTCAGTCTGGTGTTGTGGTGGGAGTCTGGTGTTGTGGTGGGAGTCTGGTGTTGTGGTGGGAGTCTGGTGTTGTGGTGGTGGGAGTCTGGTGTTGTGGTGGTGGGAGTCTGGTGTTGTGGTGGTGGGAGTCTGGTGTTGTGGTGGGAGTCTGGTGTTGTGGTGGTGGGAGTCTGGTGTTGTGGTGGGAGTCTGGTGTTGTGGTGGTGGGAGTCTGGTGTTGTGGTGGTGGGAGTCTGGTGTTGTGGTGGTGGGAGTCTGGTGTTGTGGTGGGAGTCTGGTGTTGTGGTGGTGGGAGTCTGGTGTTGTGGTGGTGGGAGTCTGGTGTTGTGGTGGTGGGAGTCTGGTGTTGTGGTGGGAGTCTGGTGTTGTGGTGGTGGGAGTCTGGTGTTGTGGTGGTGGGAGTCTGGTGTTGTGGTGGGAGTCTGGTGTTGTGGTGGGAGTCTGGTGTTGTGGTGGGAGTCTGGTGTTGTGGTGGGAGTCTGGTGTTGTGGTGGGAGTCTGGTGTTGTGGTGGGAGTCTGGTGTTGTGGTGTCAGTCTGGTGTTGTGGTGTCAGTCTGGTGTTGTGGTGTCAGTCTGGTGTTGTGGTGTCAGTCTGGTGTTGTGGTGTCAGTCTGGTGTTGTGGTGTCAGTCTGGTGTTGTGGTGTCAGTCTGGTGTTGTGGTGTCAGTCTGGTGTTTGTGGTGGGAGTCTGGTGTTGTGGTGGGAGTCTGGTGTTGTGGTGTCAGTCTGGTGTTGTGGTGGGAGTCTGGTGTTGTGGTGGCAGTCTGGTGTTGTGGTGGGAGTCTGGTGTTGTGGTGGAAGTCAGGCACAAGCCATGAATCAACAGAGAGCGAGTCAGTTTGAAATGCCTGGTTTATGGCGGTACGAGACATGGAAGGAAATTTTGTCATTATAGGTGACGAGCAGCAAAAAGTTTAAGTTAGATATGTGACTGATTGATGTCTTGTCACCAGAGTTTTGTAAATATCTTTTGTCTGCTGACGTGTGTGTGTGTGTGTGTGTGTGTGTGTGCGTGTGTGTGAGAGAGAGAGAGAGAGAGAGAGAGAGTAGTACTGTTATATATTTAGTCATTTACTCACCTCTTCTTTGAGTTATCTTTACGTCACTGGGGTCAGGTAAGGATTGTGTGTATATGAGAGAGAGAGAGAGAGAGAGAGAGAGAGAGAGAGAGAGAGAGAGAGAGAGAGAGAGAGAGAGAATTCTTAGTTCCCCCTTGGGCAGTATGATCACCCACCATCTCCTTTACTGAGCAAAGGTACGCGTTTCAGTGAGCCCTCGAATGTTTGTGATTGGAATACACCTGAATGTTTTTGAACACACACACACACACACACACACACACACACACACACACACACACACACACACACACACACACACACACACACACACACACACAGTCCCTAAAACGTAGCAGTTATTTGTTGTTTCTGCTACATGTCTCCACCCTCACACACCAAAAAAAAACAATGGTTGCCTTCGTTATTCCCATGCACAGTTCACCTCACTCCCATTCACTTCCTACGGCCTTCTCTTGTCCTCTGAAGCTTACCCGGTACCAGTTAATTATATTACGTCCCTTTATCGACCACGCCCTCTAGCCAACTGTGTGCCGACTTTGAAACGCCTCCTCTTCCTACGACACACCATGCAAACATGTATTTTTTGTCACATTCTTCCTCCTCGTGCCTCTTGTATACACAGTCCTCTCATTCGCCCATATTTCATCGATCCTCCATGTTAATCTCTCTCTCTCTCTCTCTCTCTCTCAAAAAAAAAATTACAGTGTCTTCTGATAACGTTGTCTTTCACTTTTATTATAAGCCAGTGGTTATTCCTGAATCAACCCCCACGTCATCTGTGCAATACCTCATCATTCCCGCAGCTAAAACGTCACTTTAACTTCACATAAATGCACCTCATACCTTTCACTGTTGACCTACGTGACCTGTCCAGAGTAAATTAATTCTCACCACTGTTGGTTATCCCTCACAACTGTCCATATACTTACTTTTGTTAGTTTACAGTTTGCATGCCAAGGGATGATGTCACGTATACTTACTCAGTAATCAGATGCGTATAAGTAATTCATTCTCTCTCTCCTCATTTACCGTTTATACCTGTTTCCTGAAATGAAGGAGCGTTGTGGTGTGGATGTGGATGGGATAGGAAGCGTTCGGAGAAACACACTGAGTTGGTCTGGCCATGTCGAGAGGATGGAGAGTGAGAGACTGACGAGAAGAGTGTATGGGAGTGAGGTGGAGGGGGGTAGAGGGAGGGGGAGGCCAAGGATGAGATGGAGGGATGGAGTGGAGAGGTATATGAGAAAGGGGTGTATGAGTTCGGAGCAAGGCAGTGAAATGGCTGGGGACAGGGCGACGTGGAGGCGATTTGTTTGTGGCCACCCCTTACGGGATTAAGACCTCTGGCAATAGATAGATAGACGTGTTTCCTGCCTTTGTATTGAGACTGCATAAGGGTGACTACAACAAACAGGACTCCATTTCACCTTATCACAACTCCATCATAAATCTCACTTTCATTTTAGCGTAAGCAGCTTAGTCCTTCTTTCCAGTTCACTATACGTCCTTCAGTTTTTAACCTAACGTAGTCTTCTGAATTTAACACCGTCTTATCTTTGTTCTTAATGTTACCTGCCCACAATTTTGCCTGGTACATGGGAGACGTTTCTAGTTCCAGAGTTTACACCTCCCTGTTAAATGTCTTTCTTTAAAAAAAACAATATTCTGGTTGTAGTCTGAATAAAAAAGAGTATTATGGTAGTAAAGAGGGGGAGGCCGAGGATGAGATGGAGAGATGGAGTGGAGAGGTGTATGAGAGAGGGAAGTGTGAGCTGGGAGCAAGGCAGTGAAGTGGCATTGGACAGGGCGACATGGAGGCGACTTGTTTGTGGCCACCCCTTACGGAATTGAGGCGCCTGGCAAGAGATAGATAGAAATGTATTGCTATCCTTTCTCCAGCTACTCTCCATCATCCCCTGCCTTGTACACACGGGGCGTTAAATTTCTGAGCAAGGGTGAGCCAGTGTTTTGTCCTGGTAGAGGGCAGCACGATTGAACATTTCGGCGTCGGCTTAGCTCGTGAGGCAGCTGGGTGGACGAGGAGCGAGTTCACCACATCGCTGGCGTCACAGACAGTTACCTAACACATCCCTGCCTCCCCTTTTTCCTCTTGTTTTCGTCCATCCATAGGCAGGTAGGGAGGTCTGGATGATGACGTTGACGATGATGATGATGTATATACCTTAACTATATATAATTGCAAGTGGTGTGAGTATTTTCGCCTGTAAGCGTGTGTGTACACCCACGAGCAAAAGTTCGCCGACAGACCCCGCCAGGCTATATAATGTTTTCAAATACAGCCCGGCGCAGCGCTTGTCCACCAGAGTAAGGGAGAAGGGAGAAGGGAGGAGACATAGAGGAGGAGGGGGAGGGAGGCAACAAGACGGGAGGAGAGAGCCTGTGGCGATGGTAGATACCTCATCGGGTGTTTTATTATTATTATTTATTATTATTATTATTTATTATTATTATTATTATTATTATTTTTATGTATAAGAAAGAAGGACGTAATCCAGCGTTAGCCCTTAGAAAACAGCTGATATCTTTTGTATCTTTTGTGACCTATTCTAGACGATTTTCCCGGAGTGACGGAAGCACAAGTGATGTCCAAAGGCTAAAGGTTTGATAAAGTGTAGGAACCCATAAACAACGGTGGCAGTACATTAAAACATTACTCCAAAGCACTGCAGACGAAACCTGACGCTTCTCTACACGCCACCATTAAGACTGGCTTGATGAAAATGCTGAGAACATACATTACCACCTTGCCATGAAGAACAGTGCATATAAGTACTGGCTGGCTCATCCTAACTCCTTAACCCTAAGAATTGACGTCCAGAATCTCAGAAGCGAAACTTGGAGAAAACTGGCGTGACATGGGGAACAAAATAGTGGACTGAGGAAGCACAATAGCTGCAAAGACTGGGTGATTTTAATGGCCAACATGGGTTTTACAAATCAATAAAAACACAATCCAACAAACACAACATGATCACTATTCGATCAGCCAAGAGAGAGAGAGAGAGAGAGAGAGAGAGAGAGAGAGAGAGAGAGAGAGAGAGAGAGAGAGAGAGAGAGAGAGAGAGAGGCAAGCAATCCTAGAAAGATGGACACAACACTTTAATACCTTACTGAATCGAAGAAACTCGGTGGAGAAATAAATCCTTGATAATATTCCAAATGATCCTCCAGCAGCAGATCTCCATGTCCCACCTACACTTGCGGAAACTGTTCAAGCCATCTGATTTCTAAAAATTAACAAAAGCCATGGCCCTGATGGTATACCGTTAGAACTAATCAGAGAGAGTGGCCGGCTACTCCACCAGCACCCCCATAATCTCAGACTTACTATCTGCAACCGAGAACGAATTACATTAGAATGGCTTATTTCTGGTATTGCAACCATCTGCAAGAGGAATGGGGACCGCTCAAATCGTGACATCAGCAGTGATATCTCCCTCCTTGTGAATGCTAGCAAGGTACTGGCCAAGATAATGTTATCCAGACTGACAAACCATCTGATTTAATCAACACTTCCCGAAACACAACATGGATTTCGGAAGGAACGAAGTACCTGTGATATGATCTTTGTTGCACGACAGACACGAGACAAATGGCACGAGCAGAGCCGTGATTTATATATTGCAGTCATCGAACTTGCAGAAACATTTGACACTCTCAACAAATAACTTTTATGGGATGCTCTTTCAAAATTTGGATTCCAAACAAATTTCTTACCATCCTGAAGAGCCTGTATGACAACATGAATGCTCGTGTGTCCATAGGTGAGAGCAAATCCAAACCTTTCATCGTGAATGTAGGCTTAAAGCAAGGATGTGTCCCGGCTCCTGTCATTTTCAGCATCTGTCTCACTGCAGTCACCCTCTTATGTCACCAACAAATGAACACTGATGATGAAATAAAAATCCAGTTATGTCTAGATGGTATCTTATTAAATCTCAGGCGTCTTCAAGCACAATGGAAGACTGAAACGGCTCATTTCTTGGAGCTACAATACTCTGATGACTGTGCTGTCCTTGTGCATACCCCAGAAGCCCAACAACAGTCACCATCATTTCCAACATATACCATGCAATTGGGCTCCATATAAATATCAGTAAAACAGAAATAATATCTCAGAGAAACAATCCAGCAAAAACTCTTGCATTTCAGATAAACAGCAAAAAATGTAAAACAGATGGGAGAATTTTACCTACATGCCAAGTGTGCTCACAGGTAAACATAACACTGATGCAGAAGTCCTTGCACGAATCAACCACGCCTCAGCCTCTTTTGGACGTCCCAGATCCAGAGTCTTTGAAAGCATAAGCTTGAGAATCCAGACGAAGGTATCAGTATTTACAGCTGTATGCCTCTCCACCCTCTTATAAGGTGCTGAATCTTGGGACTACTTGTTTCACATCCAATACTCAGAGTGCATGCAAGGACTCACATGGGAGAATAAAGTCCCTCACTCACATTTTCTCCGGTGGGCAAAAACCAGCAGATAAACCATGCTGGCTAGAAAACAGCTGAGATGGGTCGGACAGGTGTTCCACATGCCTGGGCACCGCCTTCCCCGCCAGGTTCTGTATGGCCAACCCCCTGCAGCACGTCACAGCCCAGGGGCACAGAAGAAGAGATATAAAGATCATATAAGGACAACTCTGACGAAACGCAACTTCATAGCAAAAGATCTTGAAACCAATGCCTCTGACAGAAGACAATGGCGAGCCCTCTGCAGTGAAGGAACCATTCATCTTAAAGAAACTCGGAGCCTGGCCAGTGAAGAGCCTAGACAATGAAGGCACAACCAAATCAGAATCCTCCCAGCCGGACTCGACATACCGACTGTGTGGCAAAATTCGCGGATCCAGGATTGGTCTGCACAGTCACACACGTTGGCTGCAAAGACTGAGAAACACACCATCCTAGTGAGTTTAGCAGCCGTTGACCTCTATAGTAGAATGACAGCTTTAAGTAAGTGTGTGTGTGTGTGTGTGTGTGTGTGTGTGTGTGTGTGTGTGTGTGTGTGTGTGTGTGGTTACCATAAGCCTGTTTCCGTCTTTCTTGCTCGGCACCTCTTCACTCTTTGCCAAAATCTTGACAGGCAAGGTCGCAGTTACGTCAATAAAAGCCTTCAGTTTCTTTCGAGTCATTCAGAATTAAAAGAAGGTTTGTTCCTGCCCTGCACAGATAAAATTTAACCTACCACTAAATTTTCCAGTGACGCAGAGAAAAATTAAAGACACAGTATTTCCAGTCCATAAAAGTCACAGCTCAAATTTGGCCTCACGATAAAAATAGAGTTCCGAACATTTTAGGGCAGTTCTTAAAATGGTCACTGAACACGGGGTTGGTGAGGCGGCGAAGCGAGGTGGTGGGTGGAAGAGGGAAGGGGAGCAGATGCGAGTGAAAAACGAAAAGGGGAGAGAGAATTCGAAGACAGTAGAGAGAGAGAGAGAGAGAGAGAGAGAGAGAGAGAGAGAGAGAGAGTTAAAGACACGCATCTCAATTTTTCACAGCATCACTGGTAAAGATAAATCATCTTTCTATTTTCCTAGTATTCACCCCACAGATATAGGGCCTTTCTTGCTGTTCCTTTATTTTCCCAAGTTTTTTCTTTATTTTCTTGCTCTGCTTTACCCTTTTTCGCCATCATTATTTCTCCTTTTTTTATAGTGGTCCTTCCTTGTGTTATTATTTTTCCTGGCAGTTGAGACTTGACTAAAATTACATCTCTATAGCAGACGCTCCGATCACTAAAAGTTTGGCCAAAAATATCAGCGCCATGTCACCCTATCCCTCGCCATCTGTCTGTCCATCCTCCAGCTCACACATCCCCTCTCCATATGCCTCTCCACCCTGGCCACGCATTTACTAATCCCTTCCATCTCGTGTCTTTATCCAGTAATAAAGGGCATTGTTTCACAGCAATTTTTTCATGTGTGTGTACCAGAACTACCGAAGGGGGGCCTCTTTCTACTGTCTAGCACTCTTTACATTAGGATCTAAGTTGTAGGAGCTGCTGTAGCTAGAAGTCTATCTCTCTATCTATTGCCAGACGCCATAATCCCGTAAGGGGTGGCCATTTGACTTTGAGTTATTTGTTTTACGGGGAGGGGCACTAACCCTCCACCAGCCCACTTGTTGACACGTTGGGAGCACGTATGGTTTGGTTATATGGTTACCACCCAGCGTTGTGAATGGTTTCTTGGCTTACAGGAAACCATTTGGCTTGTCACTCAATGTAAAGCCACCTGTAAAGGAAAGAAAAGCAATAAGAAGTGACAGGAAAGATGGGCGAAATAGGAAGAGAGGAGGGCGGGCACAGAAAAAGAATGATAAAGGCTAAGGAAGAAGTAGGCAGCACTACATCAAGTGAGTGGGTGATGATCGCCACCACCTACCACTAGAAGTAACTCCTGAAAAGTCTGCAGTAAATGAACAGTAATATCAACTTTGCCAAAAACCACAAAGACGGAAGACATGAGAAGTGACCGTACTGTGTGTGTTGCCATATAATCAAAGGAATACCTCTACCAGGGATCAGATAGCAAAGAATACCGCTACACCCAGGCACAGATACACAGACACAGACATACATATAGGCAGACAAGCAGACAGAACAACACACACACACACACACACACACACACACACACACACACACACAAACCAAGAGACACGCATGCACACAGAAATCTACGTTAAGACAGACAGACAGACGTTTCATTAATAGACAAATCATTAGTTTTCATAAGGTCAAGTTTACTAAAGTGACACCTCATCTTTCACCAGGCATCTCGAAATGATCGGATCTTGAATTTGGCTCTCTGTTGTATTTTGTTTATCTCTTGGAGGGAACTGGTATTGCGGGTTCATGGCCTTTGGTTCCTTCTTCCTCGCATTAAAAAAAACACACACACACACACATGGAGGAAGTACAGTTCTGTCAGCGTTGGGAAGATTTCAAAGTTTTCACGGGTCCTTCATTCCTTCAATCACATCTAATGTTTCCAAGCACTGAATCACATATAAAACCTTCATCTTCCTTCCCCCAATGTCAGTCTGTCTTTCTTTCAACACCTCCTACTTCTCAGACACCTGCACACCATCCCTTTAAATGCATATTCTCTCGTCACTTTTTACAGGAAATTAGTCATTTTTATTTCTTATCCTCTCAAATCCCTCCAACCCAACCTTCCATGTTATTTTTCGTCAGATTTGCATTCATTTGCATGGCCAGACCCTCATTAGCTCAGAGTTTTCATTTCCAAAAATATTTCCTTTACCTCTCGCCTCCTGTCTTCTTATTCACCCGTCATTACCCCAGTTTTGCATCTCTCACAGTTTTCTAGTATTCATTAACCCTCCTTTGCTTTTATTGCATTTTATATAAGTTTGTGTTGTTGGAGTTTTGTCATTTCCAATAAACTGTCTCTTGCTAGACGTCCAATCATATCGGATGTCCAGAATGGTGGTGACAGAGATGCTGCGTGAATCATGTAAGGCAGTTGCTGGAAGAGTGTGCAGTTAGAGTGTAAGACGCGGATGGAAAAGAGTGTTCTCCTTGCAGCGCACCAAACCGTTCGACAGAAACTGGCAAGAACAAGTGACAATTGACACCGTACAGTAAAAAGATGAATGAATGAATAAATAAATACTAAAAGCCTCGTCAGCACAACCTTCGAGAAACAATGATAATCATCAAGCACCGTTTACAAGACAAGTCGTTCCTCAAGCAACGAAAGACGCAGTTTAGCCTGTACAAGGTTCATATAATATTCAGTGATCTTATTAGTGTGGTAAACGAAATACTCTCTCTATCTATCTATCTATTGCCCGACGCCCTAATCCCGCAAAGGGTGGCCGCAGACAAAACGCCTCCAAGTCGCTCTGTCACCCACCATTTGACTACCCTCCCCCCAACTCACTCCCCCCCAACTCACTCCCCCTTCCTTCCTATACCTCTCAACTCCATCCCTCTCTCTCCATGCATAAAAATTACAAACACGACACCAGTATGCAAGAGTTAACTGCTACTCCCAGTCCTTCATTTATGCAACAGGTCAGCTCTGGAACTGTCTAACTCTGTCTGTCTTTCGTACTTCCTATGATCTCCAGTCTCTCAAACGCAGTGTGTCCAGGCATCTAGAAATGAACGGATCTTGAACTTGTCTCGCTGTTGTATTGTTTTTGTTTTTGGAAGGAACGGTTTACGGGCTCCTGGCCTTTGGTTCCTTCTTCCTTGCATATAAAAAAAAATTTGTGAAGCAAAAGCATTTCCGGTTCAACCTTCCTAAGAGCACGATCGGCCGAGTGAGCCAGAAAGAGAGAGAGAGAGAGAGAGAGAGAGAGAGAGAGAGAGAGAGAGAGAGAGAGAGAGAGAGAGAGAGAGAGAGAGAAGGTCTATTTATATCATTTCTCCATTATTATCCATTATCCCGAAGAGACTTCAAAAAAGATCCACCAATTTGCACTAAATCCTGTCCCTTCCCCCCCACCACCACATTCTGCAGTCACACCTCGTAACCACATCACCCTTCACAAGTCTTCACCCAGTCACAAACCTGCAAGTACCATTTCCAGTGACGAACCTCTCTGGACTCAGGCTTCCAAGACAAGATTCATTTCAGTTTGTCATATAGTGATCTGGCAAGTAACTATCGTCGATAGTCTAACTGGCCATCTGTACTAGTAAATTATAAATACTGTTGAGAAATAGCAGCAAGGACAGTTCTGAAGCTCAATACATCTGTTTCCCAATTACCTGAGTGAAGTAGGTGACAGGTGATTGCTTGGAGATAAAAGCCAATTAATCCTTTTAAATAATAACGAATATTGTGGGTTGTATCAGCAAATCATAACACAAAATACAGCAGTTTCCTCAGCAGTGGTTATGTGGTTGAGATGAGCCACTTTACTCTTGAATAACTCATTTGTCTTTACCTGGGTCTAGTTACCTGGCTCTGTTCAGGTGTGTGTGGCGCTGGTGATGGTGTTATGGACTGGTGTGTGGTGGTGGTGGTGGTGGTGGTGGTGGCGTGCTGAGATGGTGAGTCAGGCAGCCATTGTGGGAAGCATGTAAATATCCTTAACATACTGCACCAGTCCTTCATTTATGCAACAGGTCAACTCTGGAACTGTCTCCCTCTCTCTGTATTTCCTACTTCCTATGGTCTCCAGTCTTTCAAACGCAGTGTGTCCAGGCATCTCGAAATGAATGGATCTTGAATTTGGCTCTCTTTGTCTTTTTTTTTTTTTCTTGGAAGGAGCGTTTTGCGGGCTCAGCCTTTGGTTCCTTCTTCCTCGCAAAAAAAAAAACAAAAAAAAAAAACAGCGCCAGTAGCATGAGGTAGTGTGGTATTAGGTCACATCACATTACACCACTTCACCCCACCACATTGCACGGCACAGCACACGCTACTCCACACCACACCAAACTCCACATCACACCGCATCACACTTCACATCACACCACACCACACCCCACATTACACCATTCCACACTCCACATCACACCACACGACACTCCACATCACACTATTCCACACTGCACATCACACCAGAACACACTGCACATCACGCCAAAGCATACTCCACATTACACCACAACTCTCAGTATCACAAAACTCCACATCACAACCCACCATACTCCACATCACATCACACCACTTCCTTCCACATCACAACACACTACACTCCATATCGCAACACTTTACACCACACTTGACATCACAGCTCACAACACATCACACTTGAAGTCACAGCTCATAACACCACACATCACACTTGATATCACACCACCACATCACAACACACCTCCTCCTCTTCCATCCATCACCCACCATTCCTCTCATGTGGTCCAGTTATGAAAGTACAATTACACTTCTCCAACACAGATTCAGCCAAACGCCCTGCGGTAGTGGTGAGGCCTCAGATAGATAGATAGACAGATAGATAGAGAGGCAGGAGGAGGTGAGGCAGGTGGGTGAGTAAGGCTGACAGGCTGACAACTGAGTAAATGAGGAGTGTGATGGGCCAGTGTGTTAGGCAGGTGTGTCAGGCAGGTCTACCTATTTCTCTTCATCATGTTTGTACCTGTGTTTCTCTTGAGCTGTGTTGTCAGGATGTTGTTGTGTTGTCAGTGCCGTGCCGTGTGGTCATTATGGTGTTGTGGGTTGATATCTTGCTGGTAATGTATTCGAGAGTGATATATTAAAGGGAAAGGAGATTCAGAACGCTTTATACTCCGTGTAAATAAGGATGAGTGACAAATCTTAGACACCTACTACTGATTTAACATGAGCATGCATTTTTTTTTTTCTATTGTGGTGGTTGTGGTAGTTGTGGTGGTAGGGCAGTTCTTCTTGGTGGAGGTCACGTTGTAAAGTAGATCAACTGTTCTTCTTGATATTATTGACGTTGTTAGCTGTGGTGGTGGTGGTGGTGTTTGGGGTTGTAGTAGTAGTAATAGTAGTTGTTCCCTAGGCAGTCTGGCCGAACAGCCCTGAGTCCCTTAGGAAGGCCATGGCCGAGACCGGGCTTTCCCACAGAGCTCTCAAAGAGTGTATGTTGTGTTGTTGGCGTAGGTGATTGTGTGCAATGCAGTCTTCCATAATGTGCTTAATAGTATGGGGTGCTGTGTTGCATCCTGGACAGGCATCATCGACGGAGTCATCCAGCCTCTTCTGGTAGCTTAAGGGGGCTGGATGGTGCCCATATCTCAGCCTGGCCAGGTGGACCCTGTCCTCACGAGGGAGATAGGATTCAAAAGGTGGATGTCAGGAGGCCGTGCACGCAGCTGTGTGTTGTCTTTAAGTGACTGAATGGAGCGGCGAGTGATCTGAGTGTGGATATGCTTCTGGAAGCTGGTCTGAGGGGGGAGAGATGACAGTATTTGTGTATGATATCGTGTGCTGGGTGTTGTTTTGATGTTCCTTGGTGTGGGTGGATGTGCCGCCATGTACTGTAGTGGATGTTGTGGGTTTGTGGAGGCTGTAGCAAGGAACTGGGTGCCTCTCATGTCTAGGTGATCCTTGACTTTGAGGACTTTGGTTTCTTGATGTAGGTGGTCTGTGGGTGTAGTAGCTGTGCAGCTTGTGATTATTTTTAGGGCCTTGTTCTGTATGGTCTGTAGAGTGTTGTAGTGTGTTTTGGTCAGGTTAGAAGCCCAGGCAGGGCTTGCATAATTCATCACTGAACGTATGTATTGTTTGTATACTGTGGTGGGGGTTTCTTTGTTGTGTCCGAATGTTGTATGGACAAGTGACCTCAAAGCATTGAGTCTTGGTGTTATTTTATTTTTAATGTTTGTGATGTGTTGTTTAAATGACACTGATGTATTGTATGTTACACCAAGGATTTTGTGTGTGTGTGTGTGTGTGTGTGTGTGTTTGTGTGTGTGTGTGTGGTAGGGGAGTGTTGTTTATGGTGAGGTGTGGGATGTGACTGTGTTCTGCTGTCCAGTTTGTGAGAAGAGCCACTGTAGATTTGGCTGGGGCTGTTTTGAGCCTGTTTGTGGTGAACCATTCATGTAGTGTGTTGAGGTAATGTTGAATGATGTGTGCAGCTGTGTTTGCGTTTTGGTGTGTACATGTAAGTGTTATATCATCTGCATAGGAAGCTATGTGTATCTGTGGTGTGTGGGGTGTGGGTAGGTCGTGCATGTATAGATTAAAGAGTGTAGGGGACAAAACAGATCCTTAGGGGACGCCGTTTGTGAAGTTTCTGATGTTAGAAGACTGACCGGCAAATGTTACGTGTGCACATCTGCCTGCTAAGTAGTTTGCCAGCCATCTTTTTGTGTTATTGTGCATGTTTGTGTTGAGTATTTTGTTTGTGAGGTTGTGGCGGGGGATGGCATCAAAAGCTTTGCTAATGTCTAGTGTGATTAGGAGTGTTCTGTGTGGTGGCCTAGCTGAATTCATGCCATCGAAAACTCTCTGTGTAAGGTCTGTAAGAAGGGTGTTTGTGGAGTGTAGTGGCCTAAAGCCATGTTGTGACTGGGCTAGGGGAATGTGAGGTGTGACTAGTTGTAGTATCAGTCGTTCGGTGACTTTAGAGGGGGTGCAGAGGAGTGTGATGGGGCGATGTGAGGAGGGTAACGTGGGGTCTTTGTTGGGTTTAGGGATGGTGATGATATTGCCATGCTTCCAGATGTTGGGTATTATGTTGAGTGAGTAGCTGTAGTTTGATATGTTGGTGAGTGCTTGTATGCCTTGTGGTCCAAGGTGTTTAAGGTGATTGTTGCTTATGTTGTCTGGTCCACATGCAGATGAGTGCTTGAGGTTGTTAATGATGTGCTTCGTCTGGTTGTAAGTGAAAGGTGCGTAGTCTGGGTCTGTGGGGAACTGTCTCTTACGTCGGATGATACGTCGGTCTTCGGGATGGGGGTTTAGATGGCTGACTTGTGAAAAGTGATTGATGAGAGTGTTTGCTTGTTGTTTGTTTGAGGGTATGGTGTCTGTTGTTGTGATGGCAGCCTGTGATTGTGTGGTGTTGCTGTTGGAAAGTGTGATGCTGTTTAGTGTTTTGTAGAGTTTGCTGATGTTTGTTCTGTGGTCAAGTGTTTGGAGGTAATTTTTCAGTTTAGTGTTTGCTGTTCTGATATTTTACTGTTTATCTGAGTGTTGAGTTCTTGTATTTGTTGTATGGTGTCTTGTGTATGGGGTGTTGGGGAGTGTCGCAGTGTGTCCCGTTGTCTGATGAGGCCTTGAATTTCTGGTGTGAAGTTGGGATTGTGTCTCTTTCTGTTGCCTCTAGGGATGTGTCTTTTGTCTGCGTTTTGTATAATTGTATTGAAAGTGTGCACAGCAGTGTTGATGTTTGTGATGGGTGTAATGTTTAGTGTTTCGAGATGTTGTTCTGTTTCAGTTACAAAGGCCTCCCAGTTGGCTCTTTTATAATTAGTGTATGTGTGTTTGTGGCCAGCTGGGGTGATTCTGGTTTTGGTAGTGATGATGATTGGGAGGTGATCAGAACCTAGGGTTTTGACCACTCTCCATGATGTAGTGGGGGCGAGGTTTGGGGAGCAGAAGGTGATGTCTGGGGATGATGGGAGGAAGAGGGCTTGGTGTGGGATATGGGTATGTTGGTCTAGACTGTTTAGTATGAAGAGATGATCTGTCTGGGATTGTAGTACCAGCCCTCTGTCTGTGTCAGGGTTGTTGACATGCCAGTTAGCCTGTATGTTTAGTATTATGTTTTAGTATCATCCACTCACCTGATGTAGTGCTGCCTACTTCTTCCTTAGCCTTTATCATTCTTTTTCTGTGCCCGCCCTCCTCTCTTCCTATTTATTCCATCTTTCCTGTCACGTCTTATTGCATTTCTTTCCTTTACAGGTGGCTTTACATTGAGTGACAAGCCTAATGGTTTCCTGTAAGCCAAGAAACCATTTACAACGCTGGGTGGTAACCATATAACCAAGCCATACGTGCTCCCTACGTGTCAGCAAGTGGGTTGGTGGAGGGTTAGTGCCCCTCCCCGTAAAACCAATAACTCAGAGTCAAATGGCCACCTCTTACGGGATTATGGCGTCTGGCAATAGATAGATAGATATTTAAGTAATCTTTGTCTCCACCGCTCTGGACAAGCAGTGCGATTAGGCGTCTGGCAGTGAATGGTAAATTGGAAACGAAGAAAGACCAGCAACACACGAAGCTATCTAGAAAACAGTATAGGCAATTTGAAAGACTGAATATTAGAAAAACTGTGAACGTAGCATAACTGGGGAGAATATGGAGTAAAGAAGAGAGCAGGAGAGAGGTAAAGAAAATATCCCCTTATGAGAGAGAGAGAGAGAGAGAGAGAGAGAGAGAGAGAGAGAGAGAGAGAGAGAAAGAATGTGAGCTAGTGTGGGTCGGGGAAGACAAATGAACGCAAATCTGTCGGAAAAAAAAATAATGTGATGGATTGGGAGCAGCAAAAACGCGTGAGGGTGAAAAAGTACTAGGAAGGAATTCTTGTATAAACTGAGAGGAAAGAATGCAGGTGAAGGAATGGTGTGTGCAGGTAAGGTAAGATGGAGAGAGAGAGAGAGAGAGAGAGAGAGAGAGAGAGAGAGGGAGAGAGGTTGAAGGAAGAAAAAGGCTAGGTTATATATCTGACTGAAAATAATGTTAAGAGTTAAGATCGCTTGAAATGTCTGAGATGTGGAGAGTGCATCAATGTGGAGAGTTTGAAAAATGAATTAAAATGAAAGAATTTATATTGTTACCCGGAAAAGCCAGTGCACAAAGTATTCTCTCTCTCTCTCTCTCTCTTTCTCTCCCTGAAACGTTGGGGAAAGTCTTGCGCTGTTCACTCCTTCTCGCCTCTTATTACATCTCTAAATTAAGCTTCTGGCCCAGCACTAGATAAATCAACAATGGATTGAATATATTTTTCTTGATTTTTTGTCAGTATGCATCTTTCCACTGCAGTAAAGGTCGTTCGAAGAAAGGAAAGACGTGTATCTGTGCGGGCAACGACAACACACACACACACACACACACACACACACACACACACACACACACACACACACACACACACACACACACACACACAAAGAAGAAAAGCTTGCACATGGAAAGAAAAATCAGTCCCATACACAACGGCCTACACATTGAGGTTTCCCTTCCTTCTGATTGAGCTTGGGGGGATTGAAACATGCTTCCAGGTGGATGATGCTCTTCTTACCTCATCTCCCATTATATTATTTTTTTTTTAATGCCAGGAAGAAGGAACCAAAGGCCAAGGAGCCCGCAAACTGTTCCTTCCATGAGAAAAACAAAATACAAAAGAGAGCCAAATTCAAGATCCGATCATTTCGAGATGCCTGGACACACTGCGTCTGAAAGACTGGAGATCATAGGAAGCAGGAAATACAGACAGAGAGAGACAGTTCCAGAGTTGACCTGTTGCATAAATGAAGGACTGGGAGTAACGGTTAACTCTTGCGTTAGAGAGTTGGTCGGAAAAGGGATGAGAGTTTGCCAGTACCAGTAGCATGAATAATTATGGTACTAAAATCTTGGCACGAATCATCCGCACTTGCTGTAGTTCTGCACCTGTCTGTCTAATTCTACCTCCCTCTACGTAATTTTGCCTTCTCATGTCTGATACTGTCTGACTGTGGTTTCTTAGCCTCGTTTTATTCTACTGGATATCACACGTTCCTATATAATACGTTACATTTGCAGTATAGCGTGTTTTGAAGCGCTTTGAACCTCCTCTCCTGCTGTGTCAAGTTCAGCCCACAACCCACCCTGTCTACCGTATTCCCACTAGACCCTCCTCACCCACCCAGCCCCGTTCTTTCAGTTTCGTGTTGATCCACCCTCTTCACCTCACCCTGCCCCATAACCCCGCCCATATCCTTCACCCACATCACCCTGCTGCCGCCCACACCGCCCACGTCCCCCTTGGTCCTCATGTTTCCACCCACACATCAATCTTGCCCGGCACTGACACGACCCCAACCATCCAACCCACCTTCCCTGACCCACCTGCCACGCCCGGTATAACCTGATCCCTGTCTCATCTACATCACTTCCGCCTCGTCCCGCCTCCTACTCTCCCCGTCAGTCTCTCTCCTCTTCTCCCTTCTCTGTCTCCTCTTCTCTCCTTATTCTTCCCCTTCATCTCGTCCCATACTTTTTCCTTCGCCCAGTCCCTCCTCTGTCATCCTCTTTGCTCTTTCCTCATCTCTCACTCCTTTCTTCTCCCCCTCTCCTCTCTCTTCTCTCCACTTCTTCCCTGCCTGTCCTCTATATTCTTCCTCTGTTCCTTCACCTTCTCCACTTTCACTCTTCCTCTCCACTCTGATATTATTTCCTCTACGGTCCCTTTTCCTCTCTTCCTACTTTACATTTTTCTTCCATATGCTCTCCTGTCTACCCGTTATCCTTCATTATATTATTTCTTATCATCTTCACCCATTCTCTCCACTGCCATTCTCTTCTTTCTCTCTCCTAACAGTCTCTCTCGCTTTCCTCTTCCTTCGTCTTCTCTGCCTTCTTCATTCTTCACGTATTCATGTTTTCTCAGTCCTCATGACACACCATTCTCTGCACTGCCATTCTCTCCTTTCTATCCTCTAGCAGTCTCTCTCGCTCTCATCCTTCCTCTTCTCAGCCTTCTTTCTTCACGTATTCTTGCATTATCAGTCCTCTTTTCACCTCCCCAACTGCTCCTTGCCTCACGAAATGTCCCACATATAATCCCAATCATTTCTTCTAGCACATGCACTGGCTTCTGTTATATAAAGCCTGTATAAATGAAAGGCACACTGAGAGCGATGTATAGGTAGTGTGTGTCGCTTCTTCAGACGGTGTAAGTTAGTATTGTCGCGGCGCACGACTCTGAGGTTGTCATTATCGTACTCTGGCAACCTACCATTCAAAAGTGCGTCCGATTTCGTATCATATTATATAGGAATCATATTATTATGCACGAATATATGATACACGAATATAATATACACGAATCACTTGCGTCTCATATTATACACGAAATGGGACGCACTTCTGAATGGTAGGTTGCCAGGGTACGATTATAACAACCTCAGAGTCGTGCGCCGCGACTGTTGAACATTACGTAGAGACGAAAATGGATTTAGAATGGAGTTTGTATATTAATCCTGCCATCACGGTTCACTACACCCCTTCCATCCCATAGTTTATCATCTTATTCTTCATATATGCAACTTCCTTCATTGCAAAGGTGATCTGTCTCAGGAAGGAGTTATATCAAGGCTGTATATTAAGTCCCTTCTCCCTATGGGGCTGAGATACGAATAAATGTGTGTGTGTGTGTGTGTGTGTGTGTGTGTGTGTGTGCGTGGGGATGAGTACATTGGGAGTGTGTCGTCCTGTCTCGGCTACCTCCCTTTCTGTGGGGGAATCAGTCTAGGTATATAGATAGATAGATAGGTAGATAGATAGATAGATAGATAGCTCATTTCGAAAAGTTTCCTTCAAGCTAAATAAACTCGTCAGGAAGTAGAAAAAAAATGAAGTGAAAATAACATCACAGGAGACTAACGAGGAGAGTGTGTGTGAGTGAGGTGGAGAGGGGGGGAGAGGGAAGGGGAGGCCGTGGATGTGATGGAGGGATGGAGAGGTATATGAGAGAGAGGGGGGAGGGCGTGAGCTGGGAGCAGGGCAGTGAAATGGCGAGGGACAGGGTGACGTGGAGGCAGTTTGTTTGTGGCCACCCCTTATGGGATTGAGGCGTCTATACACAACCTTTACCTTCCATCTCATTTTGTGTCTGCGTCTCCGTTCATATTAATTACACAGCTCAGAATCCAATCAACTCTTTTCCCATTACCCTGATTGGCTCGTAAATTGGGACCTCAGTATTTTAAAAGCCTAATTAACCTTCCGCCAACAGGTAACTAATTAAGGATGTGGTATATTATTCGACAGGTATAATAAACTGAAGCAGAGTTATGGGTTCACACACACACACACACACACACACACACACACACACACACACACACACACACACACACACACACACACACACACACACACATCATCATCATCGTTCCTCTAGTGAAGGGGGGAATACACACACACACACACACACACACACACACACACACACACACACACACACACAGATATATCATCATTCCTCTAGTGAACACACACACACACACACACACACACACACACACACACACACACACAATCATTCCTGTAGTGAAGATGGAATTTTTTTTTTTATTACCTCTGCCATAGGAGTCGGAGGGGGGTAATGTTTTCACCCTTGTTTAACTCTGTTTGTTTGTTCATAAGATATCTCAAAAAATTACTGATGGATCTGAATGAAATTTCGCGGATATATGTGGTTCAGGGAAGAGAAAAAGAGGTAAAGATTTCAAAGTAATAAATTAAATCGCAACGCAAATATAAACTCGTCAAAAATATTCACTTTTCTTCATCTGCCTGATTTGTCAGCTTAGATCAAGAGATTTGAGAGTGTCACCTTGCATACAACTCTCTCTCTCTCTCTCTGTCTCTGTCTGTCTCTCTCTCTCTCTCTGTCTATCTATCTGTCTATTTGTCTGTCTGTCTGTCTATCTATCTGTCTGTCTGTTGCCATTTCTCTGCCTGATTCAAGACGGGATGCTGAGCCGGAGAATATAATCCCTGTCACTCAATGGAAACACCTTATCGTTCGTATTTCCGTGTGTGTGTGTGTGTGTGTGTGTGTGTGTGTGTGTGGAAACGGTAGAGCAATAAACCTCTAAGTGAGTGTGATATGTGATAGTGTATGAGTATGGTGAGGAGTGTAAATGCAGTGGACCAGTGTGGTGTACTGTTAGAATATAAGAGAGCCATTATATATCCCTGTGTGAGTGTGGTGTGGTATGGGTGGATGTGGTGTGGAGTGTGAGTGATGTGGAATGGTGTGGAGTGATGTAAGAGCGTGTGATTGTTATACTGTATCGTGGTGTGGTACTGTGTGTGGTATGATATGGAGTGTTAGTGTGGTGGATCAGTGTGGTGTGGTGTCTCAGACTTAAATGGTATAGCATAGAGTGTGATGAAGTGGTGATATGAATAGTGATATGGACGTGGTAATAGTGGCCAGTGAGTGTGTTTTGTCGCGTGTCGTACCAGAAGTAAATATTTACGAAGCTATGAATTAAGCTGAGGATACCCGTGCGACCAGTTATAAGCCAGACACCACGATAGTCACCAGGCTGAAATGTGGTTCGTACCCTAGCACAGCCTCCAGTTCAGGTTAAGTTGCCTGTATTTCGGCTGGTGATGCTACTCGAGTTTCCAGGAGCCAGCAGCAAGTCATGAGCCATGTAATGACCCCATGTGTCACGTCGCGCGGCTCCTGGCTCAGTAGGATCTAGCCTGGAGTTGCTGAGTACAGGATATTGCGGTGCCTCTGTGCTGCGCTGATTTTTTTTATACTGTCTTTCTAAACATAGTAACTTTATCGAGCATGCTGGAAGAACACATTTAAGTAGACAGCAAATATCTAAACCAGGGCAACATGAAGAGGTGGGGCTTACCTTCCCGCAGTGGATTGGCTTTGTACTGCAGTGAAAGAATTTTGGAATAACCATGATAGGGATGACGATGATAGTTTGACCCTATTTCTGCCATACGTTGAGTTGCGCAGTTTACAGACTTCACAAGTAATACCAGAGGCGTCATTTCAGCTTTCAGTGGGAGGGGTGGGGGCAATGTCAGAATCCTGGGTCCCCTTCCCTAGTTATTGTCGTACTGAGTCACACTACACAGGAGGATGAGCGCTGCAAGAGGCTCCACCTTACTGTCTGTACGCATACTGCACTATAATGCTCTAGCTTTCACCAAACCATTTGGAAAAAAGATTGTTTCATACCTACCCTGACAGCAAGTACGGTATCTTTGTTATGCTTCCCTTTTATCCCTTTGTAAGTAAATAATGTGTAGTTTCATTGTTAGTGCTGAGCATGTAATGGCGAGGTGGAAGGTGAAAGGCGGTAATATAGGAATGGTTCATATTAGTAAAAATGCCCGTGTTATAAAGTAAGTGTGTCATTATACATTGAAAAACAGGTCAAAGAAAGAGTCATGGATGGATCAGCGAGATATTTATTTTACTTTAATGGTAATATATGCGTTAAAGATCAGTAGTTACAAAGACAGGACTTATATAGATAGTGACAGGTGTGGCCAAACTATAAAATGCATGATATTAACCAGAGTCGTAGGTCAAATAAGCTACCTAATAATTCTCAGTGCTCCTACACCAATACAAATAAATAAATACATCGATAAATAAATAAATAAACCTCAGATGCAACAGTAGTTACATAAAGCAATACCTCATTCCTTTCAGCACGAAGCCATTTCCATAACTTTAAGAAGTCACCTGGTGTTACCCAAAATAAAGAATTATTTAAATAAGTGACACGGTACTGAGGAGGATTTTGAACTAGGGCATTTGTAATTAGTGGTAGGTGGTGGCGACCATCATCCACCCACTCGATGTAGTGCTGCCCACTTCTTCCTTAGCCTTTATCATTCTTTTTCTGTGCCTGCCCTCCTCTCTTCCTATTTCTCCCATCTTTCCTGTCACTTCTTATTGCTTTTCTTTCCTTTACACGTGGCTTTACATTGAGTGACAAGCCAAATGGTTTCCTGTAAGCCAAGAAACCATTTACAACGCTGGGTGGTAACCATATAACCAAACCATACGTGCTCCCTACGTGTCAACAAGTGGGTTGGTGGAGGGTTAGTGCCCCTCCCCGTAAAACAAATAACTCAAAGTCAAATGGCCACCCCCTTACGGGATTATGGCGTCTGGCAATAGATAGATAGATAGATAATATTTGCAATTCCTTCGGTAGGAAGAAAATTTTCCTTATTTGAATAAAATCGTGACACTAATCAGAATGACAATACAGTATAGGAAATGTTGTGGTACTGAAGGAGGCAAAGATACTAAGTAGGTCTGACGCACTACTGAGGTTCTTGATGCCTTCACATGTGTTATTTGGTTCTACAAGAATTTTTCCAGTACCGGTATCCAAAATTTCCCTTAGTCTAAAACAATAAATAAATGAAAGAAAAACATCCTGGAGCCGAATGCTAATCGCCCGCCAGAATATACTGTTTGCCAAGTCCAAGATTTAAGCCATATCTTGATACCCTGAAGGTTTCATGTTGATAAGCCGTTCATGAGATATAATGGTGCTAAAGGCGGGCGATAAAAGCTAGTTGACCTTTGGCAGCCATTTTGGTGACCTTGGCCTTGACCCCAAGTACCCATCTACGAACTCGTCCAAGATTTTGGCCATATCTTGATACCCTGATGATTTCATGTTGATAGCTCAAACCTTTCATGAGATATAATGGTAATATTCACACACACACACACACACACACACACACACACACACACACACACACACACACACACACACACACACACACAAAACATTATCTATCCACCCTCTACAGGCGGGCGATAATAAAACCACCCTTGCAGTGTTTGGCATTAAACTGTTTGTAAATGCTGTCGAATATAAAAGTATGTATTTTCATGCATACATACACAGGTAAATACATAGACAAAGAGACTGATTAAGATATCTTTATAGGTACACTTAAAATACACCTGCCAGATGGTCATTCTCACAGCTGCCTAGATAAAGTAGTGGCCAGCGCTTATCATGTGCCTCTTCGAACATGCAGTGCGTCTTCCAATCAGCCTAATCCCCTGGTAATGTCATTCGAATATCTATCTATCTATTGCCAGACGCCTTAATCCCGTAAGGGGTGGCCACAAACAAATCGCCTCCATGTCGCCCTGTCCCCCGCCATTTCATTGCCCTGCTCCCAGCTCACACCCCGCTCTCTCATATACCTCTCCACGCCATCCCTCCATCTTATCCTTGGCCTCCCTCTCCCTCTCACCCCCTCCACCTCACTCACATACACTCTCCTTGTCTGTCACTCACTCTCCATCCTCTCCACATGGCCAAACTCTCCACATGGCCACTCGAATATGTGCCTTTAAAAATCGGAATTTGTTCTGCCAAGTAATGCGAGCGAATCACCATCAGATTATGCACCACAGACTGCCCAAAGAACTAATATATCTCAAAGATCTGCCGTGTAAACAATGGCCATGATTCCGTGCGCAACTTTGACCCGCTGAGAGATCAATGAACCCGCTAAGTGTGAGGAACCCGCTAAGTGTGAGGAGCCGAAACGCACCGTCTACCTTGTGGCGCTCCCAGGATACGTCCATCTTCCCAGCCAGGAGAGGATCTGTGCGAAGAACCATCTTGGAAACACTATTACTCTCTATCTGTCTGTCTATAGCCCGACGCCCTAATCCCGCAAAGGGTGGCCACAGACAAAACGCCCCAAAGTCGCTCTGTCACCCGCCATTTGACTGCCCTCCCTCCAACTCACCCCCCGTCCCTCATATACCTCTCAACTCCACCCTCCACCTCATCCTGAGTCTTCCCCTCCCTCTCCCTCCCCCCACTTCACCTACATACACCCTCTTAGTCAGTCTTTCATTCTCCATTCTCTCCACATGTCCACACCACCTCAATATATTTCTTCTAATTTTCGATTATTATAATATTTCTTTCGTGACAAAACCAGTGCAGCAGTTAAAGCGTTGCCTCTATACAGATTTTACTCTCGCCCCTAAATAAGTGCTGTAAAATAACATTACTATAAATCAGAAGGTCAGTTTTAACCTTTTTTACATTCTCCAATTTAGGTCTCTTAAGCATACTGTACTCACATGGCCCTGAGGTAGGTAGACTCCGGGATTATCCTCAAAGCTTATTTTCAGAAGAGCCGACCATTTTCAGCTCTAAGTCACCTGATTGCTGTAGGAGTCTCTGGGCATTCTTTCTAAGCTTCTGACTTTCTTCGTTGTTATATCACCTTTCTCTTTTAGACGTTGCTTTCATTCCAAACGTATTTTCATTTTTGATTTCATTCGCTTATTGATCGTAAAAGGAATTGGTACTCCGAACCAAGGTGAACTCTGGAACTGTCTCCCTCTGTCTGTATTTCCTGCTTCCTATGATCTCCAGTCTTTCAAATGCGGTGTGTCCAGGCATCTCGAAATGATCGGATCTTGAATTTGGCTCTCTCTGGTATTTTGTTTTTCTCTTGGAAGGAACAGCAATTGCGGGCTCGCAGCCTTTGGTTCCTTCTTCCTCGAATTAAAAAAAAATGTATCTGTGAATATATGCACGAATGTATGTATCGGATGTATGAATGTATGTTGTCAATGCTTAATTCGATGTGGATCAAAACGGCTCATGCATCGCGTGTGGTTCTGGGAAGGTGTGATGATATGACCCAGAGTGATCACAAGTCAAAGGCCAAGGAGCAAGTTCAGGGTCAGCTCTGGAACTGTCTCCCTCTGTCTTTATTTCCTACTGCCCAGTCCTTCATGTGTGCAACAGGTGAACTCTGGAACTGTCTCCCTCTGTCTGCATTTCCTACTTCCTATGATCTCCAGTCTTTCAAAGGCAGTGTGTCCAGGCATCTCGAAATGAACGGATCTTGAATTTGGCTCTCTTTTGTATTTGTTTTTTTTCTTGGAAGGAACAGTTTGCGGGCTCCTGGCCTTTGGTTCCTTCTTCCTTGCATAAAACAAAAACCCAGTTCATGCCAATTACATGGATTCTTTGTGGGCAAGGGAGGAAGGGATAGTGTTCGTATAAATCAAGCAAGGGATACGTGAGTCTGAGATCATGGGGCAGTGTTTATTTTACGCGTGGCCTAACCCGATGACCCTAAACCCTCACATGCAGAGATACAGTTAGGCCGTAGCGTCATTGAGGTGGTTTGGCCATGTGGAGAGGATGGAGAGTGCGAGTCTGACGAGGAGAGTGTATGTGAGAGAGGCGGAAGGGGGGAGAGGGAGGGGGGAGGCCAAGGATGAGGTGGAGGGATGGAGTGGAGAGGTATATGTGAGACTAACTACAAGAGTGTGTGTGAGTGAGGTGAAGTGAGGGAGGGGGAGGCCAAGGATGAGATGGAGGGATGGAGTGGAGAGGTACTCGTATATGAGAGAGGGGGGTGTGAGCTGAGAGCAGGACAGTGAAATGGCGGGGGACAGGGCGACATGGAGGCGATTTGTTTGTGGCCACCCCTTGCGGGATTAAGGCGTCTGGCAATAGATAGGTAGATAGTCACTGTGCTTGCTGATGCTTGTATGTTTTAGCTGGTGTTTTTAATTATGCTTTTTCTGCTCTTAGGACAGTGCTTTCGCCATTTTAGGAAGCTCCCTAGCACCTCCTCCTTAGCGATTTATTTCTGGATGTGTCTGGTAAATATCTTTTGTATCACTGCAGAGTATGGCGATATTAGAATGATATATGTAACACGGAGAAGGACAGTGAGGTGTAATAAGCAAAATAAGTCGCTTGGGAAAAGGTGTTAAGGAGCTTTCTTTAACTGCATTCCTATACCCAGATTTTTGCTAGTTCTGTTCAGCTTAGGTTTATATCTATGTGTATATTATTTCTCATTTATCAAAGTTTCCCTACGTTTAAAGAAAATGATACCTGCTTTAATTCTCTCTCTCTCTCTCTCTCTCTTCATAACAGCTCTTCACTTCCTTTCGAATCTCCAATATTTCTCAACATTCCTGAATCACATGAAAATGCACTTTATAAATAATTCCTCTGATTACCTTCAAAACTGCATCCTGAGTCAAAGGCCGGAGCAAATGTGTAAGATGAATATGTAGAGAAGTCAAGGCGAGATTTTCAATAGGTAATACACAGGTGGGAAAGCCGCTAGACTGACCTACTAGAGGGGTGTCTGAAATAGGATGCTCTTCGGCGATAAATTACAGTCAGGAAAGGTGACCCAAGAGAGCGTGGCCACAACATCGCCGAGGATGCAGGGGGTGACTCGCAGCTCCTCTCAGTTATTCATTCTCACCCTGGAACTGTCTCCCTCTGTCTGTATTTCCTGCTTCCTATGATCTCCAGTCTTTCAAACGCAGTGTGTCCAGGCATCTCGAAATGAACGGGTCTTGAATTTGGCTCTCTTTTGTATTTCTTTTTTTTCTTGGAAGGAACGGTTTGCTGGCTCCTGGCCTTTGGTTCCTTCTTCCTTGCATTAAAAAAAAAAAAAAAAAAAATGCACCCTTCACGCCTCGGGCCGCACCACGGAACTACCTGTGAGCGCTGTTTACGATGTGGGCTTTCAACCCTTTGCGGGGAAGTTAGCGGAAAGTTTGGCGGGGAAAAATTCTCCTGAGTGGACTGTCAAACCGGGCTGACGTCCACGGGAACTTTCGGCTCAGCCCGTCTCCCGTAGTTCCCTGTGGCTCATGTCTTAGCGGTGGGATCGTATGTGTCATTCTGCCTCTTGTACAGCCTTCACGGATCGAAATTTGCCCATATCAGTATTATTCCTTACGGCAGCTATGTCAGAATCTCCTCAGTCGTCCCTGCAGTTTCCTTCTGTGTTCCGTGTTCTCTTTGGCAATGTCTTAATTTTTTTGCGCTGTACTAAAGCCGCAGTACTTTTATTTTCATTGAGGTTACTGCTGTTTCATTTAGTCTTCTTCTTAACCTGCCTTAGCACTCTTATTACTATCCCCGTTTCTGCGTATTTCCGTTTGGTTGTCTCATACCCCTGTTTCTCTCTCTCTCTCTCTCTCTCTCTCTCTCTCTCTCTTTCCCAATTTCATATATTACTATAGGTGGTTTATAATACTGCTATCTTCCTCATGTTCAGTTTGGCATTACAAAGTCACATTTCCACAGCTCCCTAATTCTCATACTCAGTCCAGCTCAGTCCAGTTGCGTCATTTTTTCATCCCTGAGCTTTCTGTGTTCTTTCTCTGTACTTTCCTTGTCTTGCAGTCAGGTTCCGTATGTCTGTGTCTTTACTGATTGTTTAAGCGTGATATACCACGTTAGTCGCGCCACATACAGGAGTCACCCATTTCGTAGGCTCACTATAATTGGATCTCGTCCCATTTTCTACTTAGCCTTATTCTCCCAAATCATGTTGCTAAAAAAAATCTAGGCTCTTGATTCTTTGGAGTCATTTCAGGTAATCTTGGATATAATTGTGTCCTATTCACTCGTATTGCTGTTATATCATCCTGTCTGTTATATTTTTGGTCATGTCTTTTTCAACTTTGCTTCTTATGGAAACGTTCCTCCATTTTCACCTCTCCACCCACCTTGTATTTGCCATTTCTGTCGCAGTCATTTTCTCCTTGACTGACCCCTTTTCAGTACTAAGCATACCTTTATTGTTTGATGTTCCTTGTCTTGTATTTCCCTCTCATTCCGATTCTTCCTGGTTGCTTTCCTTCCATCTCCATTTCGCTAGACATTTACTTCACCTTTGTATGACTGTGTGTAGCTGCTCGTCTCCCCTTCAGTTCTGTTATTTATAGAGGTGTTCCTTTCAGCCGAGACGTTTTACGTTTTGTTATTCAGTCCTGCTCTGTTTCACTCTAATATACGCTGCTTTGAGCTTGACTGAGTCTTTTTTCATTCCTCTTTGTCCGCATCTGTTCTTGTCAGCGCCACTCCAGCATCCAGGATATCTCAGTGCTCACGTCTAGCCCTGTTTATCTCGCTGTGGGTTCTAATTACACATTCGGCAAGGAGATGAGAAATGCGAAGTGCTTCATTGAGTGTATCCCAGTAATGCGTGTGTGTGTGTGTGTGTGTGTGTGTGTGTGTGTGTGTGTGTGTGTGTGTGTGTGTTTTTATGCGAGGAAGAAGGAACCAAAGGCCATGAGCCCGCAGTAACATTTCCCTCCAAGAGAAAAACAAAATACAATAGAGAGCCAAATTCAAGATCCGATCATTTTTAGATGCCTGGACACACTGCGTTTGAAAGACTGGAGATCATAGGCAGCAGGAAATACAGACAGAGGGAGACAGTTCCAGAGTTGACCTGTTGCATAAATGAAAGATTGGGAGTAACGGTTAACTCTTGCATTAGAGAGTTGGACAGAAAAAGGATGAGAGTTTGCTGCCAGACGGGTGCTACGCGCCCGTCGCAGATGTGGAGGAATGCAAGCAGACAGTTCAGAGGAGCAGTGACCATTAAAGTAGCGATAGAAAAGAGATAAAGATGCAGCAGTGCGGCGAAGAGACAGAGGTTGAAGGGAGTCAGTAAGAGGAGGAGAGTTAATGAGACGAAAAGCCTTTGACTCCACCCTATTGAGAAGAGCTGTATGTGGGGAGCCTCCCCACACATGAGAGTTGTACTCCACACAGGGGCGGATAAAACCCCTGTATAGAGTCAGCAATTGCGCAGGTGTGTGTGTGTGTGTGTGTGTGTGTGTGTGTGTGTGTGTGTGTGTGTGTTCGTACCTAATTCTTACCTAAAAGTATCTATACAGGAATGAGTCAAGCTCGTAGTGTCCCGTATATTTAACGATTTTTATCATACACATCCTTAAATTTGTGAATAGTTTTGGCACACACTGTTTCATTTCGTGTGTGTGTGTGTGTGTGTGTGTGTGTGTGCATCTTCCAGACTGCCACTTCCAGGGCGATTGTGAGGTCAGAGTGGCTGTGGTGTTAACAATATTTCTGGAATTGGAGAGTGGGCGTGATTTTGAGAGCTGTGGATTTACTCTCCTCACACAGCTGCTGGGGTGTAGTGTACGTGTGGTGTAGCGGACTGTGGGCTGTTTATATGATGGTGTGGGGTGATGGTGTGAACTGCATGTTGACTGGCAATGATGTATGCAGGTAAGGAGTTACGATGGATGTGCGTAGGAAGCTGTGAAGTGAGGTAATGGGCAGGTGAAAAGAGAAAATGTGGGAGTTAGATGCAGAATGGTGGCTGAAGATACGACAAGGTAAAAGGGAGGTGTAGAGGTGAAGTTTCGCAGCCTGCAGTGATGCTTGTAGGGAATCGTAATAACCTTTGTATCACGGCACTCCAACACGTCCAATGTCTACCAGAACTCATCACAAAATCCAGCAATTGTTCCGTATAATATTCGTCACATCGTTGGTCTTCTTTAGAACTCCGGATAGTACTGCACCACCACTGCGTGTATACATTCTGATGAAGAAGGCTGGAACGGCGGAATGAGCAATCTAAACGAGAAACAAACGGAAGTGCAAACTGATCAGACAGACTGTAAGAGTTTCAGTTCAGTGCGACAATCACGACTTCAGAATATCATGATCATTTAAACACAGGATTATTATATCACTTTACCACACCATCATCACTACCAAACCACACCGCCACTTCATACCACCACACTGCACTACCACTTCCATCGCTGCCACACAATCACATGACCATCATCACCCAATCATTCTCGACCGGTGATACAGGAGCCCAACGCTCAGGATGTGCAATCAAGAACCATTGTTAGGGGAAGATGGGAAAGGGAATGCCGACCCCTATCCCTGGCCTTCCCCTAACCTTCTCCCCACACACACACACACACACACACACACACACACACACACACACACACACACACACACACACACACACACACACACACACCTTTCCTCCATGCACCCACCTCATGCCACCTGAGTGGGGTGTGTATAGCATGTTGGTGGGCGTATGGATGAGTTCAGAAACTATCATAAATTGATTTCTAATACTACACACCAATAACACACTGAGCTTCGAATCTAATATATGAGAAGTACCAACCACGTGCAAGGAACACTCATCACCACCAAAGGATATTACCACCATTACCACCACCATCACCAGCACAAAATCAGTCACCGAACACCATCACCAATCGCACTTTTACGCTCCCTCCGAATCTCTCTCAAACTCACCCTGGCTGTGAAGGAGAATAGTTAGTTTTCCATAATTCTTACAGTTTTTCAGTAGGATGGGATACATGGAGAGCTTCAATTCTTAGGCTAAAAGGTTTCTGTTTATAATCTTTCTCCTGTACATTCTTCTAGGCTGTTAGTAAAAGGGAATGAATGTTTAAACAGCCACGAAGCTATTTCATACACTGCCTAAACCCAGTCTGAACAGTACTTACTAATTTAAATGGAATTATGGGAAGGCACTAGCACCATGACCCACCACACCCAGCCACATCACTGCCCCCACCCCCCTTCCACTACCATACCACCCCCTGCCACACCATTGCCTCACCTTTCCACCACCATACCACACCCTGCCACACTACTGCCTCACCTTTCCACCCAGAGTTGGAATTTAAAAAAAAAAAACAGCTTGTGTTTTTTTTTTATTTCATAGTTAAATTTTACATACAAAAACTTAGGTTTACATCATATTGATAAATGAGGTCTACATACACATACATCCTCTCACTACAAAGGGGAAACTGCCTCACCCTTCCACCACCAGACCACACCCTGCCACACCACTGCCTCACCCTTCCACCACCATACCACCCCCTGCCACACCACTGCCTTACCCTTCCACCACCATACCACACCCTGCCACACCACTGCCTCACCCTTCCACCACCATACCACACCCTGCCACACCACTGCCTCACCCTTCCACCACCATACCACACCCTGCCACACCACTGCCTCACCCTTCCACCACCATACCACACCCTGCCACACCACTGCCTCACCCTTCCACCACCATACCACACCCTGCCACACCACTGCCTCACCCTTCCACCACCATACCACACCCTGCCACACCACTGCCTCACCCTTCCACCACCATACCACACCCTGCCACACCACTGCCTCACCCTTCCACCACCATACCACACCCTGCCACACCACTGCCTCACCCTTCCACCACCATACCACACCCTGCCACACCACTGCCTCACCCTTCCACCACCATACCACACCCTGCCACACCACTGCCTCACCCTTCCACCACCATACCACACCCTGCCACACCACTGCCTCACCCTTCCACCACCATACCACACCCTGCCACACCACTGCCTCACCCTTCAAACACCACACCCCTGTCACACCACTGCCTCACCCTTCCACCACCATACCACACCCTGCCACACCACTGCCTCACCCTTCCACCACCATACCACACCCTGCCACACCACTGCCTCACCCTTCCACCACCATACCACACCCTGCCACACCACTGCCTCACCCTTCCACCACCATACCACACCCTGCCACACCACTGCCTCACCCTTCCACCACCATACCACACCCTGCCACACCACTGCCTCACCCTTCCACCACCATACCACACCCTGCCACACCACTGCCTCACCCTTCCACCACCATACCACACCCTGCCACACCACTGCCTCACCCTTCCACCACCATACCACACCCTGCCACACCACTGCCTCACCCTTCCATCACCATACCACACCCTGCCACACCACTGCCTCACCCTTCCACCACCATACCACACCCTGCCACACCACTGCCTCTATAGGACTACATAATAGATAGATAGATAAATAGATAGATAGAGAGACAGATAGAAGCAGGAAGTCAAATGATGAGAAGGTGTTGTGTTTGCGAGAAGCGAGCAGCGCTAAACGCTTACACGGGGGAAAGCTGACGACAGCGGCCAGTAAGGAGATGATTCAGTTAGCTGTCAGCAGTCCTCTCGTGAGAAAGTTCTGTTGCCATGAGGAAGATACGTGACACACACACCCTACTACACGAGATGTTAGAAAAGAGAGTTTAGAAGGAGACAAGCGACCCTATAGAGAGGTCGAGACGGAGATTAGCTTTAGAACAGAGAGAGAGAGAGAGAGATAGCGAGACAGGGAGGTAGCTACCCAGGACTTATACTATTATACCTGTTTAATATTTCCAAGACAAATAAAAATAGTCCCATACTATTCTTTACCTCTCCCGTCACTACATGACATCTGGTGGGGAAACTACTACAAGATATAAAAGCCGCTCGACCACAAGTCTAAAATATACTTCTCTACAATTAACTACAAAGTCTTTATGACACCTCACCCTTCCACCACCATACCACACCCTGCCACACCACTGCCTCACCCTTCCACCACCATACCACACCCTGCCACACCACTGCCTCACCCTTCCACCACCATACCACACCCTGCCACACCACTGCCTCACCCTTCCACCACCATACCACACCCTGCCACACCACTGCCTCACCCTTCCACCACCATACCACACCCTGCCACACCACTGCCTCACCCTTCCACCACCATACCACACCCTGCCACACCACTGCCTCACCCTTCCACCACCATACCACACCCTACCACACCACTGCCTCACCCTTCCACCACCATACCACACCCTGCCACACCACTGCCTCACCCTTCCACCACCATACCACACCCTGCCACACCACTGCCTCACCCTTCCACCACCATACCACACCCTGCCACACCACTGCCTCACCCTTCCACCACCATACCACACCCTGCCACACCACTGCCTCACCCTTCCACCACCATACCACACCCTGCCACACCACTGCCTCACCCTTCCACCACCATACCACACCACTGCCTCACCCTTCCACCACTGCCTCACCCTTCCACCACCATACCACACCACTGCCTCACCCTTCCACCACCATACCACACCCTGCCACACCACTGCCTCACCCTTCCACCACCATACCACACCCTGCCACACCACTGCCTCACCCTTCCACCACCATACCACACCCTGCCACACCACTGCCTCACCCTTCCACCACCATACCACACCCTGCCACACTACTGCCTCACCCTTCCACCACCATACCACATCCTGCCACACCACTGCCTCACCCTTCCACCACCATGCACCTTACCACACTCTTCCACACCACTGCCTCACCCTTCCATCACTATACCACACCCCTCCACACTCTCATCAGTCGTAGGCAGGTTTCTACGTCGCGTTGATTGTGACAAAATCAGAGGTAACGCAGCGGAAAGTGACCCCCTGACCCCTCTACTCGTTAACAGGGACACAAAAACTCGCCAGCTTTCATTCTCAACCCTCAGTGCTGATGCGAGTGTGGGGGAGGGCTGATGTGGGCTGGAGGGAGGGAGGGAGTGACGTGGGGAAGTGGCTCAATGACTGGCCGGAAGAGCACCCAATCAACCTTGGCTTTGTGCTAGCCTCGCGTTGTGACAAAGGGTGGATTATTCTGCTTTGGAAGTCGTGCGGTTGTGTGATACAGCGAGGAAGCAGATTACATTTTTTTTTTAAATGTAAGGAAAGAGGAACCAAAGGCCAGGAGTCCGCAAACCGTTCCTTTCAAGAAAAAACATAAAAACAAAGGAGAGCCAAATTCAAGATGCGTTCATTTCGAGATGCCTGGACACACTGCGTTTGAAAGACTGGAGGTCATAGGAAGCAGGAAATACAGACGGTTGTTTGACGTCATTTCGAGATGCCTGGACACACTGCGTTTGAAAGACTGGAGATCATAGGAAGTAGGAAATACAGACGGTTGTTTGACGTCACCACTCACTTGTAAATTATGACTGGCAGTGTCTTGTCCATACACCTTCATCCACGGCATATGTCTACCTCATCCTCGATCTCCATATCATTCATAATTTCCTACGACCTGGGGTTTGAATATATGGCCGATAGTCACAGAATATCCACATAAATCAACAGGTTTATTACACACACACACACACACACACACACACACACACACACACACACACACACACACACACACACACACACACACACACACACACGACTGATAATCACAAAACATTCACAAAAATTAACAGGTACACACACACACACACACACACACACACACACACACACACACACACACACACACACTGATGGATCAAAGGATAGGGTTGGTTAGTTTGGTATGTAAATACAACGTTTTTCTGTCACGTTTATATAACAATTTCTCTCTATATCAGCGGATGAGAGAGAGAGAGAGAGAGAGAGAGAGAGAGAGAGAGAGAGGATGAGGCAGAGTAAGGCATGTTAAGGGTGAGGCAGAGTAAGGCATTGGGTGAGGCAGAGTAAGGCATAGGGTGAGGCAGAGTAAGGCATGTTAAGGGTGAGGCAGAGTAAGGCATGTTAAGGGTTAGGAAGAGTAGGGCATAGGGTGAGGCAGAGTAAGGCATAGGGTGAGGCAGAGTAAGGCATGTTAAGGGTGAGGCAGAGTAAGGCATAGGGTGAGGCAGAGTAGGGCATGTTTGGGGGGGAGGCAGGGTGACAGAAAATTAGTGAGGCGAGGAAGTAATTTATCTATCTATCTATTGCCAGACGCCTTAATCCCGTAAGGGGTGGCCACAAACAAATCGGCTCCATGTCGCCCTGTCCCCCGCCATTTCACTGCCCTGCTCCCACCTCACACACCCCTCTCTCATATATGTCTCCACTCCATCCCTCCATATCATCCTTGGCCTCCCCCTCCCTCTCCCCCCCTCCACCTCACTCACACACACTCTTCTCGTCAGTCTCTCACTCTCCATCCTCTCCACATGGCCAAACCACCTCAGTGTGTTTCTCCGAACGCTTCCTATCACATCCACATCCACACCACAACGTTCCTTCACTTCCTCATTTGTCAGTCTGTCTCTCCTTATGACTCTACAGGCTCCTCTCAGATAACTTGCTACTGATCTGGTCTTTATGCATTTCTTAGAGTAACTGCATATCATATACTAACATTCTTCATTTATCATAATGTACTGCACTATTATTAATAAGAGGCAGTAAATAATGTAGATGTGATAGGAAACGTTAGGAGAATCATACTGAGGTGGTTTGGCCTTGTGGAGAGGATGGAGAGTGAGAGACTGACGAGGAGAGTGTATGTGAGTGAGGTGGAGGGAGAGAGAGGGAGGGGGAGGCCAAGGATGAGATGGAGGGATGGAGTGGAGAGATATATGAGAGAGAGTGTGTGTGTGATAGGAAGCGTTAGGAGAAACACATTGAGGTGGTTTGGACATGTGGAGAGGATGGGGAGTGAGAGACTGGCGAGGAGAGTGTATGTGAGAGAGGTGGAGGGAGAGAGGGAGGGGGAGGCCAAGGATGAGATGGAGGGATGGAGTGGACAGGTATATGAGGGAGGGGGGTGTGAGGTGGGAGCAGGGCAGTGAAATGACTGGGGACGGGGCGACATGGAGGCGAGATGTTTGTGGCCACCCTGTATGGAATTAAGGCGTCTGGGAATAGGTAGATAGATAGATATTAAATAATAACAACTGACTCTATTATTAACGGTAACTAGAACAGCCAACTCCATAAAAATCCCCCCAAGAAGAAAGTATTGTTCAGTAGAGGAACGACAGATAGCCAGCCTACGTTCTGGGGAGTATTACAGGGTCACATAATCTCTAGCCACCTTTGAGATTGGACCCTCTAAGCAAGGCACATGATTCTTACTCTGGTGCGTTAATCCATCTGATCACCACACATCACTAGGAACATCACAAAGACAGGTATATGGACAGTGATCATAGCAACACCTCCGTCACAATAACCCACATCAATATCCTCTGTACCCCATCTAGACCCAACCAAAGGAGAATCCCAAAGGAGAATCTGTGACCCATCGTATAACAAGCATTCCCTGAGAGTGAGAGGAAGCTTCAAATCCCGTTGCCTATGAATATAAATTTCCTGTAAGGCATCTAGGTCAGCAGGCTTTACCCCCCACATTCCTTTCTTTTTTTGCGAGTGCGTGTGGGTTTTATGCTACAAGGCAGTTCGGTTCGCTTCAAATAGCACCACCACCATCTTCTTCATGACTCTCACCATCATCATCTTTTCCTCTTCGTCTTTACCTTTTTCTCGTTACTTTTCCCCCCCTTCTTCCTGCCGCTTCTAATCCCTCTGTTTATTATTTTAAAGTCTGGAAACTGATATTGCTGTTTTCCATTCCATAGGTCCTTTTTGGTTGTTGATTAATTGGTAAAACTATGATTACTATGGAAACGTAGAGAAAACGAGTATTTGATGGGGTGGCTGAGGTGTTACAGTTGGGTCCTAGGCTCAGCTGAACGTAAATCTGGTGGACTGTAGGTTGAGGTAGCCCGTGGCCTGGCATCCACCGCCCTACTTTCCCGGGATAAAGAGGAATTCGAGGGACGCATGTATAACCGAGTTCCAGAGGCGTGCGTTCATATTGGGGCCACCGCGTCAGAATGGTGAGGAAGACCAAGGGAAGGATGGTCGGATAGATGGCGAACGTGAGAGAGAGAGAGAGAGAGAGAGAGAGAGAGAGAGAGAGAGGTGGAAGTTGAGCAAGTGAATCTCTGACGAAGAAGAATAGAGATGAAGTCATGAATTCTGCCTGGCGGTGCATATGACAAAGGTAACATTTTTTTTTACTTGACAGTCTACGGACCTGTTACCTATTTCATCAGGATTAGTAAACGTATCTTTGTGGATCGTTTGGCTGTGAATTGGAACCGAGAATTTTGAAGGCTTGAATGAAGAGTGAATTGCTGCGTGACAGATCTACCATTGTGCTTTCGTGTCACTGAGTCTGAACCATACCAGTCCTCTAGTGGGAAGCAGGATTAGAATAATGATGATGATGATGATGATGATGATGATGATGATGATGATGATGATGATTATGATGATGATGATGATGATGATGCTGATGATGATGATGACTGGATTTAACGTGAAGATCGCAGGCCAGCACAAAAATCGACTCTCACGTAAAGTCTGTTCGTTGTACTAAACCCGATAATAAAATGAACATAGACTACGTGAGAGAGGCAGAGCATGAAGGGCTTGAGATAGGCTGCATAAAAGGAAAGGGGATGAAAGTGGAGGTAGATTGAGCAAGGGATGGTGGGTAAAGGTGGTTCATGTCAACAGTTTTAAAAGTAAATGGGTGGGGGGAAAAGGAAGGAGGCTGAGGTGAAAGCCAAGGACGGTGGAGAAGTAGAGAAGTTAATGAAGGAAGGGAGGAAAGTAAAAAAAAAGGTAGAGTAGAAAGCTTGTAATCTTTGGAGGTTCATTTATCATAGTATGACAAATCTATTAACATTTTAATTGACAGAGTAGACAGATAAATATTAATATGATCTCTGTTGCTGGATATTCCGCTATGGTTGGGGGAATATCTCTTTACCTGTACCACTTTCCAGTTCAAGAATATTTTGAACATAAAATCATGAGTGTTATCGGATGTTTGTTTCCACGCCAGTCAGTTTACAGGCATACAGTTTTACTCCGTATTTCCAGTAACGAGTAGAAACGTACAGTCATATTTTTGTTATATTGATGCCCTGTTTGGTGTTACTTCTAGGGTTCCGCTCCCACGTCGTCTCCACCACCTATACTTACCTCACTACGCATAAATTTGCCAGTGAAACATGGTGTCCATTCCATAAACTTTTCTCGCCCGTGCGCCTGGAGACAGCATGAAATTGAGGTTGGAGCTACGTTAGAACTGCTGCCTTCCACAGTACAGCGCTTTCACTGCACACGCCTCAAGATTGATGTCTAAAATAGTGAGGCCTGCAAGTACTGCTAAATTCATCATAAACACAACGTCACCAGGATGAGCAATATTACGGTTATGGATGTGGGTTTGGGTGTGGCTGGGCGACAGGTTGTGGTGTGGGTACATAATGCAAATATTTATCTATCCATCTCAGTCTGGACATGAAGTATAGGGAGCCCATTTCCGAGACCAGACAACGAACACACACACACACACACTCACACACAAGTTATTTCGGACGTAATATCACCGTCGTATACTGAGACAGAGGGATATATTTTTCAAGAATAGTGCAAGGGAATTGGAGAGAGTGTTTACAAAATTCCCTGAACACATCTAGTCATAGCCAGAGGAAAGACACTACTGAGCAGACTGCAGGGTAAACATGAGGAAATTCAAAGTTCACTCTTGCATTACAGATCTCGTATTGGGAGTCAAAGATTGATTAGTATTCAGTAAGCATATATCCATTTGAGTGAAATTAACAGGTAATGACATCAAAACTTAATTAAAATGAGTTACCTGAGAGGTGCATGTGGAGTGACATGGAGGGACAGGTTGACGAATGAAGAAGTGAAGGAACGTTGTGGGGTAGATGTGGATGTGGTTGAGAAGATTAGGAGAAATACACTGAGGTGGTTTGGACATGTGGTGAGAATGGAGAATGAAAGACTGACTAAGAGGGTGTATGTAGGTGAAGTGGAGGGAGGGAGAGGGAGGGGGAGACCGAGGATGAGGTGGAGGGATGGAGTTGAGAGGTATATGAGGGAGGGGGGAGTGAGTTGGGGGAAGTACAGTCAAAATGGTGGGTGACACAGCGACTTGGAGGCGTTTTGTCTGTGGCCACCCTTTGCGGGATTAGGGCGTCGGGCTATAGATAGACAGATAGATAGACTTTTATTTCGCTTACAAGGCCTGTCAGACGAAAAATCTCTCTCTCTCTCTCTCTCTCTCTCTCTCTCTCTCCTTGCCGTGGAACCCAGTAAGAGCGTCCCTGGATCAATGCGCTGGAACGAGGCGCAAGACTGGAACATACTGTGCTTCGTGTCTTGCTGTGGGTGAAGGTATTTAAGTCTCTGAGACACACACACACACACACACACACACACACACACACACGTACAATAAAAGCAGCGCAGCCAACCCAACAACGAGAGACTTGGTGACTTCTAAGTGGAAAAAATATCACCCTAGTCCTAGTCAGACTTAAGAGAGAGTTTCCTGTACCTCTCCCAATTGCCAGTAAACACACGCAGTTCTAAATATTTTCTGACTTCGGTTCTTATGGCAACGATATCTCTCTCAGCCACACACCACAGTCACTCACCACCACCACCATCATCACCAAAACCACCACCACCACCACCATCATCACCAAAACCACCACCACCACCACCACCTCCTCCTCCTCCTCCTCCTCGTAACACTACTGTCACCACTCCTTCTCCTGCAGAAATTTCGTGCCACACTCACTCCTTTTGCAGGCTGTGGAATGGAAAGCATATGTTTTACTCTTTTTTATTGAGACTGGGATATTACTCCCTTGAATCTGACTGAGGGCAGTGATGGCAGCGAGAACAGAATTTTAGAACAAGCAGTAAGCGAGCGATAATAATTGTAACTACAGAATCAGGTGATGAATTTCTCTGTCTGTTTAATTCAGCTGTCACCCAGATTTAAGCACATCTCACCCAAGTGCTCCTTAAGTTGTAAACAAAGGGACCTGTACGGAATGACCAGGTGTACGGTGCTGTTAGGGCGGGCTGTGTGTGTGTGTGTGTGTGTGTGTGTGTGTGTGTGTGTGTGTGTGTGTGTGTGTGTGTGTTTTCATTAACAGAGGAAGGAAAAATGAATAAGAAAAAACAATCCTTACACCAGATTACAATTATTGTCCTCCATTCACTCTATTCTGAGCTTATTTATTTTTATGCAAGGAAGAAGGAACCCAAGGCCAGGAGCCCGCAAACAGTTCCCTCCAAGAAAAAACTAAAACAAGATAACGGGGAGCCAGATTCAATTAATTCTTTTATTCATCATCATCATCATCACCGTCGTCATCATCATCATCATCATCATCATCATCATCATCATCATCGTCGTCGTCGTCGTCGTCCTCCTCCTCCTCCTCCTCCTCCTCATCATCATCATCATCATCATCATCATCATCATCATCATCATCATCATCATCATCATCATCATCATCATCATCCCCCTCCTCCTCCTCCTCCTCATCATCATCATCATCATCCCCTTCCTCCTCCTCCTCCTCCTCCTCATCATCATCATCATCATCATCATCATCATCATCATCATCATCATCATCATCATCATCCCCTTCCTCCTCCTCCTCCTCCTCCTCCTTATCATCATCATCATCATCATCATCATCATCATCATCATCCCCTTCCTCCTCCTCCTCCTCCTCATCATCATCATCATCATCATCATCTTAGTCCACTCTTCCATCAGTATGAGGAGAGAGAGATCCAGTACGAGGAAGAGGAGAGTGTGTGATCAGACCTATCAACAGAGGGTTTAAATAATTATCAAGCTTCGATTTACTAAGCAAGCATAGGGTTCCTCCTGTGTGTTTGGTGTGTGTGTGTGTGTGTGTGTGTGTGGACGCACCATTAATGAAGACGATCTCTGAGTAGCGATAATTATGTCAGGTGTAGTGATAGATGAAGCTCAGGTAGTCGATGGCAGTCATTATAAGGGAACACTGGAGACCGTCTGACACCACTAGGGGCCACCTCACACCACTAGGGGCCACCTGACACCATTAGGGAACCACCTGACACCACTAGGGGCCACCTGACACCATTAGGGAACCACCTGACACCACTAGGAGCCACCTGACACCACTAGGGAACCACCTGACACCACTAGGGAACACTGGAGGCCATCTGACACCACTAGGGAACCACTTGACACCACTAGGGAACACTGGATGACACCTGACACCACTAGGGGCCATCTGACACCACTAGGGGCCATCTGACACCACTAGGGGAGCTGGTTGTGCTGGTGATGTACGGTACACAAATTCACCACCTGACACACTATCTATCTATCGCCAGACGCCTTAATCCCGTAAGGGGTGGCCACAAACAAATCGCCTCGATGTCGCCCTGGCCCCCGGCCATTTTACTGCCCTGCTCCCAGCTTACACCCCCCTCTCTCATATACCTCTCCACTCCATCCCTCCATCTCATCCTTGGCCTCCCCCTCCCTCTCTCCCCCTCCACCTCACTCACATACACTCTTCTCGTCAGTCTCTCACTCTCCACCCTCTCCACATGGCCAAACCACCTCAGTGTGTTTCTCCTAACGCTTCCTATCACACACACTGTCTCTCATATACCTCTCCACTCCATCCCTCCATCTCATCCTTGGCCTCCCCCTCCCTCTCTCCCTTCCACCTCACTCACATACACTCTTCTCGTCAGTCTCTCACTCTCCACCCTCTCCACATGGCCAAACCACCTTAGTGTGTTTCTCCTAACGCTTCCTATCACACACACTCTCTCTCATATACCTCTCCACTCCATCCCTCCATCTCATCCTTGGCCTCCCCCTCCCTCTCTCCCCCTCCACCTCACTCACATACACTCTTCTCGTCAGTCTCTCACTCTCCACCCTCTCCACATGGCCAAACCACCTCAGTGTGTTTCTCCTAACGCTTCCTATCACACACACTCTCTCTCATATACCTCTCCACTCCATCCCTCCATCTCATCCTTGGCCTCCCCCTCCCTCTCTCCCCCTCCACCTCACTCACATACACTCTTCTCGTCAGTCTCTCACTCTCCACCCTCTCCACATGGCCAGACCACCTCAGTGTGTTTCTCCTAACGCTTCCTATCACACACACTCTCAGTATTATTTCAAACTCTGCACCGTCACGCCACAACAAAAAATTACACTGCATCGCTTCCTCCACCTCCATATCACCTCCCCTTGTCCGACATCCTTCCAGTATATAAGGTAATACATGGTTTGAACATTTACTTTTCACTGCTTATATTTTGTAGCTGTGTTGAAGGACTAACTCTGAATATTGCTGCAAAATTCCACTCAGGCCTTTCATTCCTGCGCGGTGCCTTCTTCCCTTTCCATATATATATTTTTTTTTTATGTGTCCGACTCTGGGCAAAGGCTTCAGGGCCTATATCTCAGGGGCAGTAGCCTATCCCAAGGCCCAGTAGTCCTCCTACACCTCCACATGTCACCACTTCGGCGCTAACACCCACCGTCCATACTGAATACATGCTAGGGCTGTCTCATACAGGACTGGTGTATTGGTATTAGCGGGGGTATTTTTACATGTCGGCGGGTCATCTGGTAGATCAGGAAAGTCTGCTTTTATGAAATTCAAATCCTTAAACTGTTCCCTGCCCCAGCCGGGATTCGAACCTGGGTCCATCAGGACTGTAGGCCGCCTCTCTACCGATTCAGCCATATACCAGTGCGCTACATTGACAGAGGGTATGGAAGGCGGGAAACTGTCTCCTACTTTGCCATTCTGTTCTAAAAGTTCTGTTATTAGTTTACGTAGTCTGTAGAGAAGTTCCCGGTATGTTTCTCTCTCTCTCTCTCTCTCTCTCTCTCTCTTTAATGTAAGCCCTGGACTCTTCCAAACATAATTCCTCTGCACAAATAACTTGCAAAAGGATATTAACCACCCATAACCAAAACTAAATCGCTAAGGAAGAGGCGCTAGGGAGCTTCCTTACCCGGCGAGATTACGAGCCTAGAAAACAGCGTCATTTTTATCTGTGTCTTATTCGTCTCGCCTTTCCGTGCGTATCATCTCTTTAGCGTTATTCCCCTCCCCTCTCGGTTCGTGTATCAACATAACTGTGCTTGTTTACTGATATTTAAGTGAACCCAGATAAGCTATTGTTGTAAGTGAGCAGATGTGTGTTGCTTATAGATCGGGAGTCAAACGCAGTGGAATCGCATGCATCGGCAGAGGCCAGCTGCTTCTTGCCAAATCTGCTAAAGAAACATGCCCGTGTAAATAACGTACTCACGACATTGGGCATCACACACGAAGGAAACTCTCAACCTGTACCCTGAGAGATTGTATGAAAGTTAGAGATCAACTACACTCCGTGGCTTTAACATCTGAACTCCCAGTAAAGCATCCAGCAGCAATATCGAGTCTTTAAGATCAATCTGTAATCCTGATGGTAAAGCTACGTGCCCGCATCTCACACTGTTAACGTTCAGGACAGTGTGTTGTCTTTATATGATGCTGATTATTGGGCAGCTGTACGAGGCTTACATGAAGGAGTGTTAGTGCCAGCATTGATGTGAGACTATGATGTGGCATGAAAATGAAAAGTCAGGAGTGAGAGCAGTGGAGATGGGACTGCTGAGGAATGTATGTGGAGTACAGAGAGTGGATAGGATACGAAATCATGTGATTCGTGAAAGATGTGGAGTGAGGAAGTCTGTGGACACCAGAATCAAAGAGAGTGTACTGAGATGGTATAGTCATGTGGAGAGAATGGATAACAGCAGAGTTGTGGAAAAGGTATATTTGAGCGAATTTGAAGGAAGGAGGAGGCAAGGTAGGCCAAGGAGAAGGTAGAGAGATATGATGGAGGAGTGTGTGTGGAAGAGAGGTTTGGAAGTCGGTGAGGCTAGGGGACTGACAAGAGATCGAGCTGGCTGGATGAATATTGTGAGGAGAAGCGCATGATCAGGGATTTTGGCACCCTTTTTGAACGTGACAGCGTCCGGACTGACTCTGTTGGATAGGTTTATGTGAAGCTACAGAATGTGATGAATGTTTTTGGCGTATCAGATAGAGCCAGGATTCCGTGGGCTTGACTGGTGAGTGGATGGAAGCGTGGCCCCTTGGACTGGGCAGATTTAGGCTGTGTGGACATTGCTACTCCTCACCGTGCCCTAGGATGGGAAAGGTGGTCCAGATGATGACACTGCCCTAGGGTGGGAAAGGAGGTCCCGATGATGATGATGATGATGATGAAATGACGTCCCCGAATTCAAAGGGTTAAAACGTCATTAGTAAACATGGGATCTGGTGGCTGAATAATTTTGCTGGAGCTACGAGTGGAATAGTAATTAGACTTTCAATTATTACTGATTAATTATCGTGACTGCTCGCCCATTCACTCCACCCTGCCTTCATTCACTCCACCCTGCCCTCATTCACTCCACCCTGCCCTCATTCACTCTATCCTGCCCTCATTCACTCTGCCCTGCCCTCACGTACTCGCCTCGCACCCAAACGTACTCACTAAATCATGCACTCAACCAAGCACCCAAACACAAACACCTCAGCTAGCCAGACCCGTACTCTCTCTCTCTCTTTCACACACACACACACACACACACACACACACACACACACACACACACACACACACACACACACACACACACACACACTACAGCAGCCACTCACACACTCAGATACACTATACCTGCCACTCACACACTCAGACACACTGTACCTGCCACTCACACACTCAGACACACAATAGCAGCCACTCACACACTCAGACACATTATAGCAGCCACCCAAACACTCAGACACACACTATAGCAGCCACTCACACACTCAGACACACTATAGCAGCTACTCACACACTCAGAGACACACTATAGCAGTCATTCACACACTCAGACACACTATAGCAGCCACTCACACACTCAGACACACCATATTAGCCACTCACACACTCAGAGACACACTTTAGCAGTCACTCACACACTCAGACACACCATATTAGCCACTCACACACTCAGCACCACACCCACACACACTCTAGCAGCCACTCACATACCTAGACACTCCCGGCCGTGTAGCTGCTGCCACTCACAGACACACAACACCGCACCCAAGCACACTATAGGAGCCACTCACATACCTAGACTCTCTCTCGGCCATATAACCAGCTCAGGAGACGAGAAGGAGCTGTATGTGAGGTAGGGCGTAATATTAAGAATGGAGGTCATAGTAAAGAGGAGAAAGATGAAAAGGCAGAGGAGTAAAGTGGCTGATGGAAAGAAATGAGGTGGTTTTGAAGGAGCAGGGGAAGTTGGATAAAATTAAGTAGAGAAGTGGAATGACCAGTGGTTTCAATACTAGAACTCTTTGGCATCCATGACTCACTCCAGGAAAATGAGCAAGCCCAAACATTCATTCATTCATTCATTGCCAGACGCCATGTATCCCTAACGGGGTGGCCAAGGGCTTAGAGTTAATTGTTTTACAGGGAGGGGCACTAATCCTCCACCAACCCCACTTGACACGTAGGGATGCCAACAGCATCTGGTGTTCCCAGGCGGTCACCCATCCAAGTATTCCAGACCCAGCGTTGCTTAGGGATAATAAGATAAACGAGAAATAGCCTCCCTTATGACGAACCGAAAACAACCTCCCACTATCAGAAGTCCAAATCCAGATACTTTACTTCCTTTACACATCCATGGCCTAGATTTTCTTCCTTTTGCAAGCTATTTCACGAAGCTCGGTGGCAAAGATGATCCTACAGCTCTACGTCCCTTCCATGGCACTTCCTCGTGACTAGCAGTATATTCTAGTACTAATCTATGGTTGTTGAGCATTCAAAATGGTGAGGTGGCAGTTTTAGGCCAGGTTAGAGTAAAAGAAGTCTAGCTAATGATCTGTGAAGGATGGAAATAAGTGACAAACCAAAATAAATATATACATAAATAAATAAATACAACATGGATCCAGTTTCAGAGCTTGCAGGTGACAGAAATGTTGAAGAAATGTCAGGTCCCAGAAGCAGCAGTAATTTTGACAGGAGCCGAAAAATGTACTCTTTCTGCAATAACTTGGCGTGAAAAACGGCATCACTCCATCTTGACTGTCGAGTTTTAGCAAAAGAATAATACAGTACTAGAATTTGGTGCTAGTTACGAAGAAGTGCTATGGAAAAGGTGTAAAGCAGGATTATCTCTTCCAGTCACTGGGCTACGAGAAATCTGCTAAAGGAAGAAATTCCAGAACAAACTAAACAGAGTGATGTTGCAGTTTTGGGCATGAGCGTCCCCCGCCAGCCCTGTCTCGCCTGTATCATGCATGGGAGGGCCGGCTGAGCTCACTGCTATCAAGGATCCGGCAGTATAAACCAGATAAGACTATATTGGCTCCCCGTGCCTATCCCTCGAGGCCATACACGCTGAGAGATGGTGATGACAGAGGGGCCAGGCTCCATCTCAAAATTGGCGCCAACATTTCTTATACGTTTTCGTCCTTTTGCAGTTTTCGCCACGTAGCTCACTTTTTTTTTTTTTTTTTTTTTTTTTTTTTATGTGTCCGACTCTGGGCATAGGCTTCACAGCCTGCTATCAAGGCCCAGCAGTCCTCCTACATACCATACACCTCTACATGTCACCACTTCGGCGCTAACACCCACCGTCCATATTGAATACATGCTAGGGCTGTCTCATACAGGACTGGTGTATTGGTATTAGCGGGGGTATTTTTACGACATGTCGGCGGGTCTTCTGGTAGATCAGTAAAGCCTGATGTAATGAAATTCAAATCCTTAAACTGTTCCCTGCCCCAGCCAGGATTCGAACCTGGGTCCGTAAGGACTGCAGGCCACCTCTCTACCGATTGAGCCACCGCCTCCCCCAAATGGCGGAATAAAGATAACACTGTACTTCTGCATCTTTCCATAGCACTTCTTCGTGACCAGCACCACAAAAAGCGTTAATCTCTTGCTATAACTTAGGAATCAAGATGGAGAGATGGAAATTTACAGCCAAGTTCAGATTCAAAATTAAAACATGTTCAGAGTAAGGAAGGGTACCATGAGCATAGTCGGGTTTTGCGTCTTTTTTCCCAGAATGCCATTACACTTACGAATCCTATAGTCACTACACCTACGAATCCTATAGTCATTACACCTACGAATCCTTTAGTCGTTACAGTACACCTACGAATCCTATAGTCATTACACCTACGAATCCTTTAGTCGTTACAGTACACCTACGAATCCTAGAGTTCCATTACGAATACGAATCATAGACATTTTGAATATTTACTAACATGAAAAACTAAGGTAATTTTTTCCATACTGTGTTTCCTCCAAAGATCAATGTGAATTTTACAACTTAAATATAGTTTCCTTTAGTCAATAGGTGCTGTATTTTCCCCAGATACCTGTGTTTGTTAAGGGCAGGATTACACACTTGCGCTTTCTTCATGCTTCCTTTTCATACTGGCACTCCATACGCTGTCACAAGTATTACCTTATATTTTGTATGTAGTCATTTTGTTATGCATTATAAATGGAGAATGGTGTGGCGCAAACGTCGCTTTACTCAGATTTTCACTGGCAGCCCACCTCACGTCCAGGCAACACCACCACTGTTCCCGGCGGGACCAGCTCTCCACGGCAGCCATATCAGCCGAGGGGCAGGGGTGGATCCAGGAATTTTCGGTGGGGGGGTCTGATTCGCTGATTCAGCCAAAGACTTGACGCGACATACTGATATTTCAATGTTGAAATTGCCTCTTTATTCAATGATGCATGACCGGTGGGGGGGGGATGCATCCCCCTATCCCCCCCTGGATCCATCCCTGCCGAGGGGGTCGGGCCTGTCCCTTCCACCAGGAGTTTGAGGGCCTAGATTTGCCCACCAGGAGGTCGAGGCTTCTCCGTCTATCGACCACGGCCGACGTCCCTCCCTCCGCCACTACCTGGATCAGGGCCCTCTCTCCCGTGACTGGGCCTACCCTCCTTGGCGCCCATCTGCTGCTGCTGGGGAGCTGGGCGAGTGTTTAGCCCTACTCCACCAAGGGCATGGGCGCGTCCGGACGCCTTTTCCACCCGGAGCTCGTCGGCGCCTCTTCCATCGGCGCCGTACTGTCTACCAGCTCTCTTCCCGCCCTGCGTCTTCGACCATCGGGCAGCCGACCTCACCACCATCGCATCAACCCCTGCCTCTGCCGCCTTTCCCTCGTTCACCAGTTTTGCCTGCCGTGCTATGCTTTCCTAGGGGAGCTTTTTACCCGCATTCTACCCTGACGGGCTCTCTGTTTGCCCGTGCCGCACCACAGTTTGTGGTGCAAATATCAACAAACAAACTCACATTTTCTCACATTCCTCTCTCTCTCTCTCTCTCTCTCTCTCTCTCTCTCTCTCTCTCTCTCTCTCTCTCTCTTTCTCCAGAACCAAAATCAGATACAGTATTACCATTTATATTAAGAAACTTGGAGCTGAAGTAACACACCGGGACGTCACCAGTCGAACGGGCTGGTGGATACGGAGAGGTGGGGTTTGGTTCTTTGTAGTTTTCAAGGCATCTGATCGTCTGCTTTTGTTTACCTTTGTCGGAATTTTAGTAACGGGGAGAGTAGGCCAGCATAGTGTAAATATTTTCCAGTCTACACCAACCTTTATGCATATTACACACATATTCTTGTCATCCATCCATCCATCCATCATCCAATTCTACGTTGCCCCACGAGAAGCGTAGAAGTCCAGGGCTAGAAGATGAGAGTGACCAGCCTCACTCATCCCTGAGTGGCATTACATGAGCAATAACCCCAACCACCCCTTGGATGTAAACCTTCACCGGCTAAATCCGATTGGAGTGCTGTAATTACCTACTAAACCACCGTTTTTTCGTTTTTCGTTTTTAAAGGCTCCAACATGCTTGCATGTGTCGGCCTTGGTCACCTAATGGCGGCTCTCCACGCTGCACGATCCATTGCAGCCTCCCTGTTCAGTCCCTTAACCCTAAGGTCACACTTAATGACCTCGTCCCATGTCTTTCTCGGTCTACCCCTCATAACCCCACCCCCAGTATTAACACCTCTCACCTCCCTCACCCAATTATCATCCCCCATCCTCTCCACATGTCCAAACCACCTCAATCTACCTCTCCTCATCACAACACCAATACACTCCAGTCCCATCCTACCTCTCAACTCTTCCATTGTAAACCCAGCCCCTCCAGGCCTTGGACGCAGGGACGCACTGCACATCCACCTAATCATTGTCATTTCTGTACGTCTGAGCCGGCGAATGTCTTCCTCCTTCACTGCCCAGGTCTCACTGCCATACAGCATTACACGCCTAACACATGCTGCATACAAAGACCCCTTAGCACGTAGGGAGAGCCCTCTCAATGTCAGGAGAGGCAAGAGCTCCCTGAACTTCTTCCAACCACTTCTCACCCTAGCCACAGAACTAGCTCCAGCCCCACCTCCAGCACACAACATGTCTCCCAAATAACAAAACTCTTCCACACACTCAAGAGATTCACCAGCAAGTTCAATCCTTTCACGTCTGACGATCTCCACCTGCTCACCCTGGCACGCCGTACACATACTGTAAAATCAGCATTATCTCGCAGTCTACCTCTGATACCACTACATCTCTTATGCACCCATTTATCACACACACCGCACAAGATGGAATTACTTCCCACTCCCTTGTGGCAAACTGCACATGGCCACTCTCCCTCGTCTTTGACAGTACCGCCACCAACCCTAGATATCATCACTTTTGTTTTATCTGCATTTACCCTTAAACCCTTTTGCCCCATACCATCTCTCCACTTCCTAAACCTTTCCTCCGCCTCCCTTTCATTCTCTGCAATCAACACCAAATCATCAGCATACAACAACTCCCACGGGAGTCCGTTTCTAAAGTCACGTGAAAGGGCTTCAAGTACCATGATAAACAACATGGGACTCAAGACTGACCCCTGATGCACACCAACATTCACGGAAAACTCATCACTCAAATCTCCATTCACTCTCACCTGGGTGTGAGCACCCACATACATGGCCATAACCACCCTAACCAGCCACTCCTCCAAGCCAAGCTTTCTCATTGCCCACTTCACCACCTCTCTAGGGACTCTGTCAAAGGCCTTTTCCAAATCAACAAAAACAAAATAAAGATCCCTTCTCCTACCAATATATTTTTCCTGAAGCTGTCGAACAATGAATATGGCATCAGTGGTCCCCCTACCTGGCATTAACCCAAACTGCATCTCATCAATATTCACTCTTTCTCTGATCATACCTTCTAAAACTCTCTCCATTACCTTCATTATCTGATCTAAAAGCTTTATACCTCTATAATTTCCTCTTTCCAGGGCATCACCCTTCCCTTTATACACATTTACAATTACACTCTTCAGCCAATCATCTGGGACAACACACTCATAAATAATCCTATTTATCAGGTCAGTGACTAAACTCACCCCTATATCGCCTGAGGCCTTCAACATTTCGGCAATCAACCCAGACACACCTGCTGCCTTCCCCACCCTCATCCTGCCTATTGCCTCACTCACAGTAGCAGTATCAATCAAAGGCCAAGGGCCAGACACTGGATCTGCTGGCTCCAAACCTTCCCTGTCCCAGTCAAACTCCTCATTCAACAACCGGTTATAATGCTCTTTCCATGCATCTTTAATATCCTCACTGTTCACCACTACCCTTCCTTCATCATTCTTCACACACTGCTCACCTATGATATCCCGATTATCCCTCTTCACCTGACCTGCCACCCTAAATATATTTTTCCTTTCCCCATGATTTAGGTTATCAAGTAATTGTCTCTGTGACTCAGACTTTGCCCTGTATACCTCTCTCCTAGCCCTACGCTTGGCAGCCAAATATTCCTCTTTGCTACCACCCTTCTTCCATTCCCGGAAAAGCCTTCTTTTCTCCTTAATTGCAGCTTCTACACCCTCATCCCACCACCAAGTTACTTTATGTCTTGGTGGTCCTCTTGTCCAGCCGCATGTTACATCAGTAACTCTCAAGAAATTGTTCTTGAGGGCTCTGTACTGTTCATTAACGCCTCTGTCTACAGCTCCCTGTTCAGCCACCACTCTCCTCAACTCGCTATAGAAGGCATCCCTTACTACTTGGTTTTTCAGCTTCCATATTTTCCTCCTAGGTACATAAGTCCTCTTTTTCATCACTTGTTCTTTAAGCACCATATCACAAATCAATAGTTTGTGCTGCTGCACACACTCCTCACTTCCTATAACTTTAACATCCCTCACTAACCTCCTATCGGCCCTCCTAACCAGAAAATAATCTATCTGACTGCTATTTCCCCCAGACTCATACGTAATTAACCTACTGTCTCTTTTCCTAAAATATGTGTTGCACACAATCATGTCCGTTGCCTCCCCAAACTCGAGTATCCATTCCCCTTCCGCATTCCTTAGACCATATGCACCAGGTGCCATAATTTGTTTATATGGTTACCACCCAGCGTAGTAAATGGTTTCCTGGTGTACAGGACACCATTACGCTTGTCACTTAGAGTCACCCATAGGCAGAAGAAAGAGGAAAGAATGAAGGAAAGAAAAACAAAAGAGGGAGTGTAAGGTCACCCGTAGGCAGAAGGACGAGGAAAGAATGAAGTAAAGACAGAAGAGGAAGGAAGGAATGGAGAGAGGAGAGGAAAGGGCAGACACCCGAGAGCTGCACTACATCGAGTGAGTGGATGGTGAGCGCCCCCACCTACCACAAGAGCGTACGAGCATCATGTCTTCGACTCCTGGGATGGGGCGTGGGGGGTTAGGGGTTGGGGGAGGTCCAAAAATGTCCTCCCCATAAAAATCCGACCCGTGGACTTTTTTTTTTTTTTTTTTCCTGCCCCTCTATTTTCCTCTCTGTTGATCAGCACACTCCTCCACTAAACCTAACATTCTTCTTCTGACTGACATTCTTCTGTATCTCTACCAATTTCAAACCTGAGGCCGCTGCTACAATACGTACGCAACACTAATTTTATCAAGTGTTCCTGATTTCGACTACTCTGCCATTCTCAGTTTCAATAAATTTCTTTTGTGTACATATTCCTTAACCTTACTGCATATACAAAATTCTCTCTTACTTTTCAAGTGGAACACATTCTTTCCAAACTCCCCTCACTGAACTCTCCATCTAAGTGAATTCAGTGTTCACCATTACTTTTGGCTCTCGTCTCAGTTCACTCACCAGCAAGTTAAGCTTACATTTTTTTCTGTCCTGAATTCTGCGGGGTAGAAGTGCCTGACACAATTATACAAGAAAGAATGCAAGAATGAACGAAAACGTGACTAACAATAAGGGCAGCAAGGAGCCGGAAAAGAAAAAGAAAAAAAAAAAATCCACAAATCATACCGGTGTCAACTGAGCCCTAGGCATCGTTTTCATGATGATCACTGCTGCCACCTCCTGACGGTTCCATTCAACTTTCGGCCAAATTACGAATTCTTTCATAAGTTACATAAAGTCGTTTGGTAGCATCAAGAATTAACTAACTTGAAGAGCAGTAAAAAAAATAAATAAATAAAGCAGTCCTAGAAAATTTCCCGTTTATTCTTAATTGACATATAGAATACAAAGAAGGGTCTGATGAATGACTGTGGTGATATTTATCCCTGAATGAAAACTGTGTAGCGTCTGGCCTCATAATTCGGCCAGAGAACTATCTAAATAGCTTCATGTCACGCGAGACGCTTGAAGGCAGCTGACGCCACTACTCATTATTGATGCTATATTCCGCCATCTTTACACTCACGCATTGAATCACTGATGTGTTTACAATGGAATGTTGCCTTTCTGACATTGCCAACTGTCGAACTAATATATAAGAATATAGCCTAGAAATATGGTAGGAAGATTTACATTTGCAAGATTAGAAACCTTGTAAGAGGGCGGAAGCAAAATAATTGATAGACAGCAACTAAACAGCTTCAAACCTACTTCGGTACCCTTTAGTTAATATAAGAATCAATAGTACATGCCAGAGTGGAAATATCTCTACATTTGGAGGCATTACAGATGCCATCTTCCTCTACCCCAGCTTAGTAATATCTGATTGTTTCCATTCACGCTTTATTCGGTACGATATTATACTTAATAATTCCAAAACCGTTTCTTTTGTGGAATACATTGCTGTATATTCAATAGGAATTTATGTATTGATGAGAAGTTAAAGGACATGGTGAATATAGGAAGGGAGTAGTAAAATGGATGAAGTTGGCAGGATGTATGTATTGTTTTGAAGTGTAGCTGTCAGCTGGTCGGTGTTGTTGTACTGAAGGTGACGCCGAGGTGTCATTGAGGAGGGTTTTTATCACCACCTGTAAGTCACACTGTCGTCTGTTCATACCTCGTCACCGTATTTGGATGTGGAGTTTAATATCCAGCAGTTTTTATTATTCGCTTTCATTTTTTTTTGTACGGAACTCCATCCTCTTGCTCAACACAACCCCACGGAATCTGATGAATTTTTACTTTCGTATTGATACAGAATATCATGTTTGTGCCTTTATTTCCGTGTGTGTAGAATTATTTTAGGACAGACTATAGAAGAGTTCCCATTAACAGGTAATGAAAAGATTTGGTACACATGCTTTATTTGAAGCAGTACAAGCACCTTGCCAATTCAGTTCTTCCTGATAGTCTGTTACATTTTTTTTTAAATTACTTCCCGGGGTGGTAAATAAACATTTCATGGGAAATCTGTTTCCCTGTTGTTTATAGCTGTGTTCCGCTGTGTCAACTGGTTTGATTCGTCTGCTGTATTGCCGGAAAGGACTGTCCTAACCTAAGTGTTCAACTAAACTTAACCTAACCTGTCTTAACTGTTTTCGTTTTCGTTTTTAAAGGCTCCAACATGCTTGCATGTGTCGGCCTTGGTCACCTAATGGCGGCTCTCCATGCTGCACGATCCATTGCAGCCTCCCTGTTCAGTCCCTTAACCCTAAGGTCACACTTAATGACCTCGTCCCATGTCTTTCTCGGTCTACCCCTCATAACCCCACCCCCAATATTAACACTTCTCACCTTCCTCACCCAACTATCATCCCCCATCCTCTCCACATGTCCAAACCACCTCAATCTACCTCTCCTCATCACAACACCAATACACTCCAGTCCCATCCTACCTCTCAACTCTTCCATTGTAAACCCAGCCCCTCCAGGCCTTGGACGCAGGGACGCACTGTACCCTAATTTATTCAGACCAAACCTAACCAACTTAACTCTAATAATTTAATCTAACTTAACCCAACCTAACCTAACCTAGGATCCAGTTAGGAAGTTGAGAAACAAAACCCACCCATTAGTAAGATTGGTAAAACATAGATACGGCTTAAGGAACTTGATGATAAAATCGGTGGGATATTGTTCATCACGAAAAGGTAATTCACCACCCTGAAAATGGTCAGGCAAATACAGAAAACAAACTGGAGAAATAGGAATTGAAATGGTAAGGTCTTTCTACTGCTTCAAGTAAAGCGTACATTTGCCAAATATTTTGAGAGGGATTATCTTTCATGATTGTAGATCAATTTATGTTATCCAGATTCTGCAGAAATATCATTTATATATGTTACTAAAGATTGTATACGGTAATTCATGCATGATGCCCAAATCCTGCAAAAATGGTATTTCTCAAGAGCATGAAGTTAGGGTGGTGGCAACCATCATCCACTCACTTGATGTAGTGCTGCCTACTTCTTGCTTAGCCTTTATCATTCTTTTTCTGTGCCTGTCCTCCTCTCTTCCTATTTCTCCCATCTTTCCTGTCACTTCTTATTGCTTTTCTTTCCTTTACAGGTGGCTTTACATTGAGTGACAAGCCAAATGGTTTCCTGTAAGCCAAGAAACCATTTACAGTGCTGGGTGGTAACCGTATAACCAAACCATACGTGCTCCCTACATGTCAACAAGTGGGTTGGTGGAGGGTTAGTGCCCCTTCCCGTAAAACAACTAACTCAAAGTCATATGGCCACCCCTTACGGGATTATGGTGTCTGGCAATAGATAGATAGATGAAGTTAGGCTTGTTGACATCAGTGGTGAAGTCTTACAGAGGGCAGTGGGTTGATTCAGACCCATAACTCTTTTGTCCCCAAATCATTTAGGTTAGTTAAGTTAAATTAAGTTGGGTTTTGTTGGATTAGGTTTGGTTTAATCGTGCTAGGTTGGGGTAGGTCATATTAGGTTTGGTTAATTGAGATAAACAATTAGTGACAGGTTGAATGCGGAGCCAAATCAATGTAAATGTCTAATGTGTCGGGTGTACGCTTGCCATGGTGTGGGTATAAAACTGGCGGTTTTATAGTTGATGTGTAAAAAATTATGCAGTGTTTTAAAGCTATGACAATTATAATTATGTTGTAGTTTACTGAGAAAATTATCATCATCATCATCCGGACCTCCTTTCCCACCCTAGGGCAGGGTGAGGAGTAGCAGTGTCCAGACAGCCCAAATTTGCCCAGTCCAATGGGCCACGCTTCCATTCACTCATCATTCAAGCCCTCAGAATCCTGGCTCTATCGGATATGCCAAAAAACAGTCACCACATTCTGTAGCTTCACGTAAACGTATCCGATTGAGTCAGTCTGTACGCTGCCGCATTAAAAAGGGGTGCCAGATCCCTGATCATGCACTTCTCCTCACAACATTCATCCAGCCAGCTCAGTCTCTTGTCAGTTCCCTAGCCTCACTGACTTCCAAACCTCTCTTCCTCACACACTCATCCACCATATCTCTCCACCTTCTCCTTGGCCTACCACGCCTCCTCCCTTCTGCATATTTGCTCAGATACGGTATACCTTTTTCGGTCAATTTTTACGCATTGCCCTCATCCGGTTTTCGACTTTTCGTTAACATTTTCTAGTAGAACTGGTCATTCTAAGAATCTTTTCTTCTATGACATTTCTCTCAAATTGATAATAAACGAGTTACACGCGATTTACTTCCACCAATCTCAATCACAGATGAGCGCGCGCTGTCCGCTCACCCGCTCACATTTGAAAGTTTGTCCCGGAAGACCAAACTTTACACGTACTCCCCATTTTTACACGTTGCCCTCATCCGATTTTTTCATCCAACCTGAGTGTTTCCTGTTGTTTTTGGTGTGATTCGATTGATTTTGACCTTCGTTTCTATCGCAAGTCGTTAGTTTTTGTTGAACGCCACTAGCGACTTCCGGTGGAAAGGACTGGTCCAAATCAACAAAATCACACTAAAAACAACAGAAAACACTCAGGTTGGATGCCTGTTATCATGTGAAACGTATTTTTTTGCGGTTCTTCCCCCTCCCCCCAAGAATACTAGAGGACCTGTGGGAAACCGGGGTGTTGGGTGGGGGAAAAACGCAAAAGCGAGTGATTTCCTACTGGAACTGTTATCAAAATCAAACGAAAAACACTAAAATCCTTCGGAAGAAAATAATTTTAAGCTTCTTACGGATTTCGTGTTTCCTAACTGGGGGGCTTTGCCCCCCAGACCCCCCAGCCCTGGCCGTGTTTCCTAACTGGGGGGCTTTGCCCCCCAGACCCCCCATAACATTAACCAAACCTCATGTAACATAACCTAACCGGGTGTAAATAAGAAATAATGCATTTACCTAGCAGTTTACAGTTCCTCGTCTGCATCTGAAGAGTCGTCTGTAGCTGTAACGGCAACTGGTGACGGGCGACAGTGCAACACTTTCTGATCCTCACGTAAAATGAGACTTTTGCCTTGATTTGGGTACTTTGTTCCTGTTGAAGGTAAAACACCATGCGATCACACAAAGGCTACAGTTTTATCTTCTTGCTGGTAGAACTGTGAAATAGCAGTGAAGTAATACATTTTGCAGGCTTCCCAGTCCATGGTTGGAGGCGAACTGACTGTCAAATCTTGCGGGCCCTAGCCCCTAGCGTGGGGCATTTGAAATTCTACTTTGTGACTGGCTGATTCATGTGCCACGCATGCGCTTTATCCACCCACACACACTCACACATAACACGCACCAACGAACACACACAACTGTCCGACCACGGCTGGGAAAATTTCTCTCCCATATAAAATAATGTGTAATAAATTGCACAACTCATAAACGGTTGATTTAAGACAGAAGTGTCATAGAAGAAAAAATGCTTAGAATTGCGTAAAGTATAAGGTGAGTTAGCCACTTTTGTTGTCAGTGAGTTGGGTGTAAGTACAAAAAAATACCACCTATCTGTGATTGTGATTGGCGGAAGTAAATCGCGTTTAACTTGTTTATTATCAATTTGCGAGAGAAATGTCACAGAAGAAAAGATTCTTAGAATGACCAATTCTACTAGAAAATGTTAACGAAAAGTCAAAAATCGGATGAGGGCAACGTGTAAAATTTGACCCCTTTTTCACCATTCTATTGTTCTTCATTTTCCTCCACATGACCATACCATCTCGATACACTCTCTTCCGATTCTGGTGTCCACTGACTTCCTCACTCCACATCTTTCACAAATCACATTATATCGTATCCTATCCACCCTCAGTACTCCACATACACTCCTCAGCAGTCCCATCTCCACTGCTCTTACTTTTGATTTTTGATTTTCATGCCACACCATAGTCTCACATCCATATGTTAAAGTTGGCACTAACACTCCTTCATGTATGCCTCGTGCAGCTGCAACATTCAGGCCTCATACATCTGAAAAATCAAAACCCATCATTAAACCGGGGTTTAGCCATCGTTAGGTGGGGTATGGTGGTATTTCTACCCCCATTGTTAAGCCAGGGTATTGCATCTAGGGGTATCTTATATCAAGGTATACCTGTACAGGTATACCCCAATATTGTATATGATACCCCTAGGTGCAATACCCCAGCTTAGCGATGAGGTTAGAAATACCATCATACCCTGCCTAACAATGGCCAAACCGCAGTTTAATGATGGGTTAAAAAAATTTTCTTACCAATTTTGATGATATTTTAGACTTAAATTTTGTGTTTAGATTGATTTATTTAATTTGTTCTAGTCATAGGTGGGTGAACATTGTCATTTGGGGTATAGTTTAGTAAGTTTGATTTTTTCCAGGTTTAAATCTGATGATTAACAGATTTTCTGTTTGGGTGTAGGTGAGTTATAAACTGCTTTTAGACTTAGTTTAGCGTGTTTTAAAGATATTTGCCAGAAACTTGTTTTTGGACTCATTTAGGTGGGTTTAAGACTTGGCTGGGGGGGGGGGGAACCCAAGGCTCAAAAACGTATCCCTATACTTTACATGTTAAATCTACCCCGATATACGGTACCCCACGTAGTGATGGGTTTTTACTTAACCAATTGCGTTGTTAAACTGGGGTATACCTGTATAGTGCTGTATTTAGTTTCAGCCGATTCTGATGGTATTCTATCTATCTATCTATCTATTGCCAGACACCATAATCCCGTACGGGATGGCTATTTGACTCGATGAGTTATTTGTTTTACAGGGAGGGACACTAACCCTCCACCAACCCACTTGACACGTAGGGAGCACGTATGGTTTGGTTATATGGTTACCACCCAGTGTTGTAAATGGTTTCTTGGCTTGCAGGAAACCATTTGGCTTGTCACTCAATGTAAAGCCACCTGTAACGGAAAAAAAGCATTAAGTAGTGACAGGAAAGATGGGAGAAATAGGAAGAGAGGAGGGCAGGCACAGAAAAAGAATGATAAAGGCTAAGGAAGAAGTAGGCAGCACTACATCAAGTGAGTGGATGATGGTCGCCACCACCTACCACTAATGGTATTCTAATTAGGGATAATTTTTCCATTCCGAGTACGATATTGATATTAATCAGCTTTTGCTCACCAAGCTCAACACTAGACCCTGGAGGGTACTATCAAGATACTACAGGCACCATGATAATGAAGTGTGGCTACAAGATTGGTAACTAGCCACTCAGTCACCACTCTTGTGCAGGACACTTAGCCACAAGTAACTAAGAGTCAAAATCCAAGCTGAGACGCACATTGTCAATAATATGATTACACATTTTAGATTTTTTCCCAACAGTTTGCTGTGACTGTTTTAAGATAATCTAGCTGTATCACCTTGCATAGTTTGCAGTCCGTAGGAAATATAAGCTGTACTGTGACTAAACAGTATGGGGATTCACTATGAGGAAACATGGTGTCATCTTTATGTGGCGTGTATTTATGCCAGCTGTAGTGTGATGTGTATGTATGCAAGCTGTAGTGGTGAAATGTCCAAAAAGACACTAAATAACCATGAAAGAAATCAGTACTCTCTGCAATTTTACTTCCATATGAAGAGTCAAGCATAAAAAAAGGCATTAGTATATGAAATAGTAAAAATGCATTGTTAATTAAAAAATGCATCAGTATATTGGATCATGTCAAAATCACCCTTCCAGATAAACACCAGTTGCACTTTGTTATCTGGTCATCCATGGATGCAAGTGGTAGGTAAAGAGTTAGGAGTCTTGTCGTAGATCAGTAGTTTTTGTTATATTATTATGGTACCTGAAATATATAAATTTCTTTTCTCGCAATTACATAAATGACTGGCCGCATTTCTTTTACACGTCAGTGTTATTTTAGATTATGTATGATATGGTGGGTTTCATATTCTAAGTATATAGGTCATATTAGGCATAGTTACATTATTGATGTGTCAGTCAATGCTCTTGATACAGAGCAATACATGACACTTTACTTTAAATCTTTATCACTCAGGTTTGATGTGCATAAGATTATTGGCATATATTTTTTTTTCTCCCATGTGGCCACAACCTCCCTATTCTTTTTCCTACTGGTTTGCAGTCACAAAATTCATATGTAAAATTTTAAAAATTCCCCATAATTTGCTTTTAAACATTCCTTCAGAGGACATGAAACAGTCTAGCTGGTGAGTAGCAGTAGAGTAACCCCAGTCTGTCTAACTGTGCACGCTCATCAACCACAGAAAAGCACTCATCCCAAAGGGCTGTCCCTAAAGTGAACTGATGTTCCTTTGTGATAGACAGTGCCTCACCACAGCAAGGCATGGGGAGGTTTCAAGGTTTGGTTCCTGGATGAACACCACAGTTGCAACTCCCCAACTAGTTAACAGGAACTCCATTGTAGGCTGCACATCACCCCACCCCATCATTTGGTTATGTGGGTACCAACCAGCATTATGAAAGTAATCCCTTGATTATCCAGACAGTCCGTATCCGATCATGATCCATATCCATTCATTAGGCCTTGGTTATATTATAATTGTATTGGGATTTATTTTTCTGTTGCTGGACATAAAAGTCCCGGCTTCGGCGGTCGGCTGGCAAAAAAAAAAAAAAAAAAAATCATGGTTCACCATCCTCTCTGTCCGTGTGCGGGTAATAGACCCAAACCCCCAAGCTGAGCAAGAATGGCTGTACGGATCCCTAACGTATGGTCGAAATCACCCGGCCACCCCAGTCATTGGTAACATACCTGTAGTACGTGAGGAACACAGAGCGTAACCCACAATGTGAGTGAGAACGGCTGCACGGATCCCTACTGTGTGGTCAGAATCACCTGGGCACCCCGGCTGGCCTACAGAGTCAAAAAAGTTCATTGGCTGGCTCACTGGCCTCTCTCTCCATGTGCTGGCAATAGATGGGAACCCACAAGCTGAGCAAGAATGGCTGTATGGATTCCTGTCATATGGTCAAAATCTGCTTGACACCCTGATCAATGGAAACATACTGGCAGCGCGTGAGGACAACTGACGTAAACCACAAGCTGAACTAGGATGGCCGTACGGGTCTCTACTGAATGGTGGAAATCCCCTGGCCACACTGATCACTGGTAACATTCCAGAAGCGAGCGAGGAAGACAGAGTGTAACCCAAAAGGTGACTGATTATGGCTGTATGGATCCCTACTGTATGTTAGATCCCTCCCACCTGCCCAGAGCAGTTGGGAACTCCCAGCCACACACAGCCATCCTCTTCCTTACTGAATGGTCAAAGTCGCACTACCCTCCGGATTACTTGGCCACTCCTTAGGCCTATGATGTACGGGGACCCAGTGTTTCTGCCACGTTGCGACATTTGCCTGGGTGAGCGAAAAGGACCCTTGTGCTCGTAGGTCAGTGTGCTGCGTTTTGCGTGCGTGCTCATAGCCAGTCGTGGGTAGAGACATGGCAGCGCTGTACACTCCCAAGCACTACCGCACCTCAGTTCCCTCGTATGCTTTTCCGTATGTGGACATGCTTGGCTGAGGTTTAACAATGGCAGCTTCTATTGTTGCGTTTGTGGTGGTGCCCTACCTTCTGCAGGCCTTAATTCTCTGTGGTGTGTGAGATGATGGCCCCACCCGAGAAACACAAGAGGACGGTTTTAACCCTGGAGAAGAAGCGTGAGATATTGGGCAAGGTTGACACGTGCTGGTCAACTTCATGCATTCTGCGTGAATTTGACGTACCCTACTCAACTGCGTCTGATATCAAGAAATCACAGGACAACCTTACTCAATATGGCCAGAACGTAGCGATACAACCAGGAAAGGCGACCGTAAGGTGATGTCACAGCCCCACTACACCATCATCGACCAGTCAACTTTGTGGTTTTGCCAGCAACTGGATGCCCAGGCACTTGTATGTGGGACCAAGTTGAAGGCTGCAGCCAATAAGTTTGCACGCCTGCATAACATGCACGACTTCAAGGCATCCAAGGGTTGGCTCTTCCGGTTCAATCATTGACTTGGACGTACTGGCCGTAAGGCACGTGGCGAGACTTTGGACACAGCAGTGGAGGATGTTGAGCCATTTTGCAAGAAAGTGCAGTGCCTGATTGAGAAGGAGGGCCTTGCTCTTGGTCAAGTGTACAGTGCTGATGAAACTTGCCTGCTCTTCCACACCAACACCCTGGCAGAAGAGACGCAGAAGACTGTGCCTGGTCGGAAGTTGTCCAACAACGTCCAAACAGCATGTCCCAGTGTTGTGCTGTGCCAGTGCTAATGGGATGCACCACCTCAAACCCGTTACTGTTAAACATGCTAAACGGCCACGTTGTCTCCGTGGGTTGACAGAGAGCCTGCCTGGTGTGTGGTACCATTCTGTGAAAGCCTAGTTTACCGCAAAGATCTTCAGAGGTTGGCTCCACAGACACTTCATCAAGGAAGTTACCAGACGGAGGAACTTGGAATCCCTCACGGCTAGGAAATGACAAAGCAATGGTGGTACTTGAGGACGACAGAGGGGTTAACACACATTTTTATTTTTTTATTTTTTTTATATGTGTCCGACTCTGGGCATAGGCTTCTCAGCCTGCTATCAAGGCCCAGCAGTCCTCCTACATACCATACACCTCTACATGTCACCACTTCGGCGCTAACACCCACCGTCCATATTGAATACATCCTAGGGCTGTCTCATACAGGACTGGTGTATTGGTATTAGCGGGGGTGTTTTTACGACATGTTGGGGGGTCTTCTGGTAGATCAGTAAAGCCTGATTTAATGTAATTCAAATCCTTAAACTGTTCCCTGCCCCAGCCGGGATTCGAACCTGGGTCCGTGAGGACTGCAGGCCACCTCTCTACCGATTGAGCCACCGCCTCCCCCTTGGAGAGTCTGCGGTGTTACAACATCAAGCTGCAGTTTTCAACTAGACCAGTGCTTGGAAGGAATTCTCCCATCAAAACCTTGGAAAGTGGTCGGGATGTGAGCCCATGCACGACTTTGAAGGATTTGACAATCACGATTTCTACCTTCAGCTACGAAACGCAGGCAAGGATGTGGATGTTGACGACATAAAGGATTGGCTGGACAGTGATGGCAGCAATCCATGTTATGAAATGTTGTCTGATGAGGAGATTGCTGCTGCTGTCTCCGCAGGGTCGACAGAGGAAAGCGACGAGGACGAGGAGCCTGGCTCTGGCCACCCTGCCTCTCCGTCACTCCCTCGCCTTGGTGCATTGTGGGCCGGCATCAAGTAGGTGCTTTAAGTATGTCGAGCACCCTCATTGTGACAGGGAGTTGGTGCCACTGAAGCTGTCCATGGATCTGCGGGCAGTCAGGGATGCTGTCGTTCTCCGACAAAATAGCTGCACCTATCGTCAGATGAATATCTGCTCCCTAATCCTACTGCCATAACAATATATAACTTAACAGTTCTCTTTTGAACTCATGAGGGTGTAGGAATGCAGAGGTTGCCAGAGCAGTTTGTAAGTGGTTCACATTGACAGTAGCATAAGAGCAATTTTCATATCCTGATCGTAGTGTGCCATTTACATGTCTCCTGCCTATGACCTTCATGTCAGGCTAATATAATAGTTCTCTACTGCACTGTCCATGTTGGTTACTGTCATGTCACCAATTGAGTTATGTAATTTCATGCATTATTATCATGCTGCAGTAAGCTCTGGTATTGGAGAGACTGATATCCAAATTTTGTTTATTCTGATTGCCATTTTTGCCCTGAAACATTTATCCAAAACAGCAATAGGTTTTTATTTAACTACACAGATTGCTAGACATAAAGAATGCCTGGTCAATCCCCCAAGAGAATATACTTGTTCTATATCTTTTTCTTTTGTACCAGAGCTGACTGAATCAGTACAGGCATACCCCAGTATTACAATGTAATTGATCAGGTAAAATCCCATCGTTAGGTGGGGTATCGTATATCAGGGTACTTTTAGCATGTAAAGCAATGTGGAGCGTTTACCAGCCTTGGGTTTTCCCCCAAACCAAGCCCAAAACCGACCCAAATGAGCCCAAAAACAAGTTTAAAGCCAATCTAAATCGATTAACAGCTGTCAAGGAAGGTAACCGAAGCCTAACACCTGTTAATAACTGACTAAAACTGACAAATAAAATCTGAAAATCGTCAAATATAAGTCTGGAAAAAATCAGGCTTAGTAAACTGTACCCCAAAATGACAATGTTTACCCGACCTATGGCTAAAACACATTAATCAAAGTCTAAAAACAGTTTACAAATCAACCTAAACACACAATTTTTGACTAAAATATCATCAAAATCAGTGAAAAAAAAATTCAAAACCCATTGTTAAACTGGGGTTTGGCCATCGTTAGGCGGGGTATGGTGGTATTTCTACCCCCATTGTTGCGCCGGGGTATCGCATCTAGGGGTATAGTATAGCGAGGTATTACTGTACACTATTCCCATTTACCTGGGAATAACCTGCTTTGACTACTCAAAATAACTGTATGATTTATTTCTTTTTTTCCCCCTCAGTGAATAGTAGTAACATGAGACAGCAGTCTCAGTGTCCTGGCTGTTCCGGTTCTGTTTATGTTATGGCATCTCAGTCGTACCAGTCTTCAAATTCAGAACCAATGGCCTCCTCAAACCCAACACATCATAAATATCCACCTCAGTATTCATTGAGAAATTAGAATATGCAAGTGGTATTGACAAGCTAGACTGGTGCTGCCAGCATGCACTCCACAGTAGGTAGTGTATGTGTGATATTAGGCTTTATGTCTTGGCAGCCATGGTCTTCATGTGGGATTTGTAAAATATCAGATGCAGTCAAGGGTACCCTTGTCTCCACAAGGGTGTATTTAACCCGTTGCATCCCGGCAGATTGTTCACTGCTGACCCCCCCCCCCCCAATCCCTGCAGATTTTTGATTTTTTTTTTTTTTTTGGCTAAAACCTCCGCTTTTTATGAGCAACGTCGAAAATTCAGAGAGAAAGTGCTCAGTTGAGTTTAGAAATATCAAATACAGGTAACAGTACCCCCACCTTGGTACCATGCTCTCTCATGCTAGGCTCCAGAGAAGACGTTTTCTTGGGAGGGGTAACTATTCCAAACCACTCATTATATGTAAATATTTGTTTATTTGGTACGAATTTATATGTAGTACAAGAGTATATTGGTTTTCACACAATTATATAGGCAATATAAGCGTTGTTCACTCACCAAAAGCATCAGCATATGCCACCTTCCTTTACGACGTTACTGCCTCATCACTTCTGCTTGTTCTTCCTTTGGCTTCTTTCTTCCTTTGTCCTCCACCTCAGGAATCACTTTTGCCTTGAATTTCATCATTGGAGAGACCGTGGTGCAATATGTCTTTACTGGCCAGGTCACTGCTAACATGTGAGTTGCTGAGAAAATGGCGTATGGGGGGAGAGGGGGTCAGGTGGGGCCAGGCATTATCCCTGTCTGGCATTGGATAGAGGAAGGTCTCCCACATATTCATTCATTCATTCATTGCCAGACACCATGTATCCCAAACGGGGTGGCCAAGGGCTTAGAGTTAATTGTTTTACAGGGAGGGGCACTAATCCTCCACCAACCCCACTTGACGTAGGGATGCCAACAGCATCTGGTGTTCCCAGGCGGTCACCCATCCAAGTACTAACCAGACCCAACGTTGCTTAACTTCGCTGATCGAACGGGAAGCGGTGTACTCAACGTGGTATATGCCTACCAAAAATCACCTGTGAAACTTGAAAAATGTGCAAATGACGGACCTTGCAATTGCAAAATGTATGGCTATGTCATCGGTTGTCACCATGACAAAATGTGGCAACATATAAATACGTCAGTTTTCAGTGGGTTTAAATTTCTGTATGGTAGTAGACGTGGTAGTAGTGGTAGAAATGATAGTATTAGTGGTGGTAGTGTTAGTGGTAGAAGTGAATTTATTACTTGTGGTAGTGATCATGGTAGAGTGGTAGTAATCATGGTAGCTGTGGTAATAATGGCAGTGGTGGTAGTAATAGTGGTAGTAATGCCTCGGGTTAATTTTAGGAGTACCAGTACATTACTTGTAAACTTACTTTTGGCGTGGACTATTTTTTTTCGCCTAAGACACAAATATTTCAGTCTGCGGAAACTGTGCCATTGATTTCTCTTACAACAAGTTTGCACTGTGTTTGTCCATTAGTCACAGCATAAAGTGTACTTTGTTGTGTTTCAGGTGAGTGGTGAGAGAGCAGTTGGAGAGTGGATGGGTAATGTACAAGACAGCCAGCAGTCAGTGCACCAGCAGAACTGATGTGGACTCTGCTGACCCCAGCTGTAAGGTAATGGTTGTGGCACGACTCATAACTCCATGCTGTCCCCCCTGGCTCTGTGTGGATAAACTATTGTTCATTGTTATCAGGGTCACAGAGATGCTGCTCTAATGGCAGCTTTTGTTCCAGGGTCACAGCTGACATCAGATGAGTGAAGCAGACACATCAGCAGCATGGTCATCGGGGATCTGCCTGATAAATTAATACTGTTGGTAGACAGGGATGAAGTCAGGCTTTATATTGTTGCCCAAAGTAATGTTTGATTTCAGTGTCTAGGCAGGTTTACAACAAGCACTTCAGACAATTAATACTGTACAAGAATTGTGAACCATTTTAAGGGTTCTAAATGTCTGACCTGGGTCATTTATTCATTGTATTTTCTTTTACGATTATGGTTGTTCTGTACTTGTGTGTGCAGAAAATGGAGGATAGGTGCTAGTGAGAGGAGTGTAATTGTCATATTACTTTATGTATTGACAGAAATGGTACGGTAGTATTGGCTTTTGTAATGACGGGTATGGTGCAATAGTAATTATGTGTGTATTGATATTTGTTATTTACTGTTAATGGAAATGTTTTTCACATGTTAATTATGTTGACTAGTTATACTGGATGCTGATAGGAAGGCTAGGAGTGAAGCAGAGTAGAGCAGAGACCAGTCAGAGTTTGGCTAGCAGTAAGAGAGCCAGAGAGAACATAATGGAGGTGATTAAGGTAAAACCAGATGCAAAGTTAAAGCATAAGGTGAGTGGGGAAAGGCTTGTGGAATCAGATTTGAAAGTAAAGTGTGAGCCAAGTGAGGAAATAATTGTGGAACCAGATGTGAAATTAGAAAGTGAGGAAATAATTGTGGAACCAGATGTGAAATTAGAAAGTGAGGAAATAATTGTGGAACCAGATGTGAAGCTTCAGTGTGAGGTGGGTGAGAATAAGGCTGTCCAAGACACAGTCACCCTCCCATCTGAAGTTCCGAAGTTTAGGTGTTTAGATTGTGGGAAACAGTTTACTGGTAGGTTCTCTTTGAAGCGACACACAATAATACATTCAGGGATTAAGAGGTTTGAGTGTGAGGAATGTGGTAAGTTATTTAGTCAAAAGGGCAACCTCAGCAAACACCGACTAACTCATTCAGGAGTGAAGAATTTCAAATGCGAAGAATGTGGTAAATTATTTGTTCAAAAATGTAATCTCACCCGACACCTAGTACATCATTCAGGAGTGAAAAATTTCAAGTGTAAAGAATGTGGTAAATTGTTTAGTGAAAAGGGCAACCTCACCCAGCATCTACTAATTCATACAGGAGAAAAGAAGTTCAGTTGTGATCAGTGTGGTAGACTGTTTCTTCTTAAAAGCCATCTCACCCAGCACCTTTTAATTCATTCAGAAGAGAAGAAGTTCAAATGTGATGAATGTGGTAAACTATTTAGAACTAAACAGGATAAAGTCAGGCATGCTACCATTCATGAGAAGTCAAGGAGTATTGGTGCTTTGAATATGGTACGGTGAAGGGCCATGGCAATGTAAAATACTTTTAATAATTTTGGGTAGATTAAGGAGAGCCATAATACTAGTTAATGCCTTAAGAGTATATTTACCTCAAGAGAGTCACTTAATCTCTTCAGTCTGAGGCCTTGTTTGATTGTTGTTCAGACTGAAGCCAGTAACGGAAGTTCAGAGCTCCTTTGGGTGAAAAGGTGATGAGTTATAATAATGTATTTTGTTGTTCGTAGGGAAAATTTCTTGAAAAAAAAGAAAAAAAGTTTGCCCAGCCTCCCTCAAAGATCTTAGCCTTCTCCAGTGTTCTCTCTGTTCATCATAAGTGCCCCAATTCAAAGACATGTACTAGATTTTCATTATTACATCACACGTGTTCACAGAGGCACATTTCATAGAAATATGAGGAGGGTATTAGAGCATTAAGAAGGTAACTTATCTACATATGGATACTCTTCAGGTAAAGGATTTTGGATATGTCCATATAAAGATATCAGCATTTTCCAGTGGTGGTGTGTTTCACTGTACAGTGATCCCTTGGTTATTGCGCACTTGGTTATAGCAATTTTCATTATCAGTGGAAGATGAAAATCTCCACGCCTGTCATTATTGTGCATTTTTAACAAAAAAATATTGTTATCGTGAACCTGAGCTGGTGTCTGCTGACAATGATGGTGAAAAATCCGTGGTTTCTGATGGCTTTTAGAGATTAAAAGAAGAGACCATACTCAAGGAGTTAATCCCAGGTGGTGGAGACCACCATCTCTCCACCTCCAAGCCTCATAACTCCTTACCCCAGGCCCATCTCAGGTCTCTCTGTGGTACACGTTTCTTTCTTGTTGTGCTACTTTCATAATTTTCTGTTAACCTTACCATGCTTTTATGTACTTCTGATGCCTGTGTGTGTTTTTGAGACAGGCATACCCCGATAATTGATTGATCGAAATATAATTATTCGCCCTTTCGATGATAGAGAAGAGGGATCAAACCCAGGAAAACCATTGTGTTGTGTTTTGCATGACGTCACCGATGATGACAAGGCAGTGACACGGGTCCGCATTATGCCAGGCAAGGGGCATACTCAAGGAAGATATTCGACCTGATTGCCATCGCCCTCATGCCAAAGTATGCCACGGACCATGTCCTCAAGAAGGAGAAACTGTCCGACCTGCAGCAGCTACGTCTACTGCTTCACCTGGAAGGACACTGGTGGTTGGATGACTTCGTCCAAGGGCAAACTCACTTACATTATGAGGGAGTTCATGAGGAGGAAGAGGAGGTGGTTGTGGATCCAAATGACATTAAGCTGGATTACGTGTCTGTCTCCTTTCATCTTCTTCCTTAGCTTCATCACAAACATCATCCACCACCATAAAATGTCAGAAGTGCCTGTTGATCACCTGAGATAACGTACAGTAAGTTAGTCATGTTTATACATTTTCTAGTATTCCCCTCCCCCCTTTAAAGAAAACGTACCTGGAAACCGGGATGGCGCTTTCCCCCTTAACCCCTAAATACTGAAGCACGTCAATGTACGTGTTGACCACTTTAGCCCTCTCAGCCGAATCACATCCATCTAGCGCACCTTGTAAAAAGCTGCCTGCACATTGCTCCACCCTGATTGTGACGTATATCCCTTCAAGTCAATGAGAACTAACCCCTCCGGCCTCAGGTTGGGTGATCCGGCCGCTCTGGGGGCAGGGGGGTCACCCCCCTTTTGGGCCCACCCATTGCCTGAATGTTTCGTCATCTGTCACGTAATAACCCTCTCTGAAGACCCTCCCACCCCTCTGTACGCCTCAGTAAGATGTTGTTAGTCGATGTTTACCCCTCCCCCAACCACGAGGCCCATTTCATTCCCCCCCACCTTCCACCCCTATCTTGTATACCCCTACCTACCCTACCCCCTCCCTCCCTTCCGGCCCCATACTACCCTCCTACCCCCAATAAACCATCGTGTGATAGCGAGCACGCAGCTTGGCTTGCCCTCCTCCCCCATGCCTCCCACCCCCAACACATGTACAGTCGGCCTAATAAAGTGACGGTGGAGTATCCAGAAGTTTTCGGTCAGCGATAGTGCACATACTCTTGCTTATATCTCTACGAGGTGAAACCTAATACGTAAAATTGTTACAAGAAACAATAAATCAATGCTAAAGTACCTGTATATTTCAAAACTGTAGGAAGCAGTTCATTAGTTACGATAATAGGAGATCCTAAACGGAACTAATTGAAATTTCACAACTATCGCTTAGGGACAGTCAGGAATAATTTGTGGAGTTCAAGACTAGTATGGTAACACGCAATAATTTTTTAGCAGCTTAAGACTGAACAAAAGGGAGCTTCAATAAACAATTAAAATTAATATTTATTATTTATAAAATAATTTCCATTACAATACTAGGGAATAATTTAAAGTCATTTATTTCCATTTCCAATGTCTCCATGGACGACGACAGAAAGCGGGAAGGCGGCGCAAGCCAGTAAGCTTTTTAAAATGTTTCAATCAACACGCATGAAAGGAGATAACATTTACTCAAAGATATGAAATTATTACACTGCCTTTGGCCAGTTTTCCATCAAGAAAAATCTCTGGATTATTTAATATATGCCAGAGGGCTATCGGTGAAAGAAGTATAAAAAAAGAACCTCGAAATTTCCCTAGAGTCGGAGCTCCATGGAGAATGCTGACTTCTGTCATAGTCTGATATCCTCAGTGCATAATCGATTAGCAAGAGCAATAAAATGCAGAGGTTCATAAACAAATAATTTAGTTCAAAACTTCCAAATCTGCATTTTCTGTTCAGCAGGACATTACAGTTTATTTAAAAAGACAGATATTAAGATTAAAAGATGGAGTAAAGAGTGCGTGCTTTTGGATTGCAAGAGTTTATGAACTCATGTTTTGGTCCTGTTTATTGCCTAGTGTAAGAGAAAAAGGCAGAATCTGTCATAACTCCTTACAAGTAAAAATAATTTTGCATCAGTTGGGAATAAAGTTGCTAATTATAATTATTATTGGCGAGAGAAAGATGGAATAAAAGGCAGCATGGTCTTGCTGCTACCGCAGGTAGGGCAACATTACGAATAATAAATTCATTGTTATGGCATCCTTATTGTTGCTGTATCATCACCTTAGCATTTCAAAATAAGGCAGTGTATTGCAGTCACAAGAATTTTCCTTAACTGGTCTTCAAAACTAGAGCATCTGGATTTGAAACCCTTGGAAACAAAACAGGAACATGGAGTTATAGGCCTACTGCCCACCGCGCGCGTAGTAATACATTTCACAGTCATTCAAATCGGGAAAGGTAACTATATAAATGTTAACTTCTAATATATCACTGCCTCCTGTTATTCATTTTACATAATTCTTAGCGTGATGTAATATATATTTTATTTGATATGACGTGATGAAGGCATTGAATGTTTACCTTATATTCACTGTTTCATTGAACGTATGGCACTGCAGAGTGACCGAAGCAATCTGAAACTCTGCCATCACTTCTTGGGGCGACTGTACATGTGCTTTATATGTATTGCCTCGATGTTTTTTTTTTCTGTGCCTTTTTGTACCTGAACATAAAAATGCCTCTCTGTATACAATTCTATTCATGCAAACACGTGCAATCACAGGCATCTGAGCCCCAGCCCCCCCACCACCACCCAGCCCCCTCCCCCCACCACCACCCCTCCACCTTGATACATCTATTACTCCCCATATGTGAATTATCTCCCCACACCTGCAAACACACCTGCTTGCATGGTTGATATGCTAAATTACATAGATTTTGTTTGTTTCAACTAGCCAAATTGGTCGTTACCGTTAATGATCTCCCAAGGTTCAATGTACTCGTTGTGGGCCTTACCCCCATCGAATTTTATCTCCCCACATGTACATACACATCTGTTTTCATAGTAGTTGGTCAAGAACAAACTAAAGTGCTCTACTTTGATGAGAAAAGATGGTTTTATCCAACCTCCATACCTACAAACCTTCTCCCCACAGGGTACTTTATCTCCCCAAAAGCAAGTAATCACCCCACACCCCAAAACACCTGTTCTCGGGCTTGGTGTGACATATGATATTGCAATGACCTATTTCAGTAATAGAAATAGTTAGTTATCAAAACTATGAGGGCTTCCGAAAATTTTGGGGGGTAACTATTTATTTATTTTATTTTTTTCAACTTTGACCCTCGATTGTGCGGTAACCATTAGGCCTAGGGGAGTGCCGATTGCACTGTCAGGTGTGTAAATTCTTCCTATTGTGCAGTAACCATTAGGCCTAGGGGAGTGCCAATTGCGCTGTCAGGTGTGTAAATTCTTCCTATTGTGCGGTAACCATTAGGCCTAGGGGAGTGCCGATTGCGCTGTCAGGTGTGTAAATTCTTCCTCTTTAGCCAGAACATATTGATTTTCCCCTCGGTGAAAGTTGAAAAAACACCCCTGAATTGCGGCTCCAGTGGCAGACGAGCCAGATCGAATTGCGGTATTTAGGGGTTAAGCATTGTTTAGCCTTTTTCCCCATTATTTGTTAATAAAACACATTACTATTATTTTATTATTGAAGGAACATGATGGTATATTGGTTTGAATGAGCAAAACAAACAGAATATGTCCGCAAATTACTTACAAAGTCCAGCGATCTTCACTAGCAACTAAGTTATTCTTGTTACGTATAATTTTAAAGTATAAAAGAATTATTTTTACACATATATTACATATTGACCTGAAACTACTGAGATGTATAAATTTTATGTTAAAACTTGAGAGTCTAAAATGTTGAATTAAAATATCTGTGATTATTTTACTATCGCTGGACTTTGGAAGCGATTTGCAGCAAACTCTGCGTCGCTTTCCCCCTTTGGATGCGCAGTGCCTCATTTGTCCTCTTAGTGTAAAAGGAAAAGTATATTGTAGGATGCCTGTTGACAGAATGAGGGAAATAGCTGAGGAATTAGTTGGACAAGAACAGGGAGGTTTTAGGAAGGGAAGAGGTTGTGTGGGTCAGATATTCATCCTTAGGCCTTTAGTGGAATAGGTTCTTGAAATGGGAAAGAATTAGTGTTCGGCCTTCATGGATTTGGAGAATGCATATGACAGTGGTAGGTGGTGGCGAGCATCATCCACTCAACTTGATGTAGTGCTTCCTACTTCTTCCTTAGCCTTTTTCATTCTTTTTCTGTGCCTGCCCTCCTCTTTTCCTATTTCTCCCATCTTTCCTGTCACTTCGTGTTGCTTTTCTTTCCTTGACAGGTGGCTTTACATTGAGTGACAGGCCAAATGGTTTCCTGTAAGCCAAGAAACCATTTACAACGCTGGATAGCAACCATATAACCAAATCATACATGCTCCCTATGTGTCAACAAGTGGATTGATGGAGGGCTAGTGCCCCTCCTCGTAAAACAAATAACTCAGAGTCAAGTGGCCACCCTTTATGGGATTATGGCGTCTGGCAGTAGATAGATACATACGACAGAGTGGATAGACAAGGAATGTGGAAAATATTAAGAATACTGTATATGGAGTAAATCAGAAATTGCTGAATGCCATAAAAGGTATGTATGAGGGTGCTAAGGCTGCAGGGCGTGTGGACAGTGAACTGAGTGAATTTTTCTATCTGATTGTTGGATTAAAAGAGGGATTTGTCATGTTTCCATGGTTGTTCAATCTATATATGGATGGGGTTATAAAAGAGGTACAAGGGAGGGCAGTGGATGTTGAAGTGACCCTAATGAGAGATGGCAGTGTTTGGAAACTCCCTGTACTGTTGTTTGCAGATGATTCTGTATTGTTAAGTGACGAGAAGGGGAACTGCAAGGCTTGGTGAATGATTTTGGAAGAGTGTGTAAGAAAGGGAATCTAAAGGTGAATGTAGGGATGAGTAAAGTTATGGTCCTTGAGAGAAATGAAGTCACTGAATGTACAGTGAGGTTGGATGAGGAGGAAATGGAAAATGTGGGTGTATTTAAGTACTTGGGTAGCGTGATGAGCAAGGATGGAAGTTTTGAGGATGAAGTGCTTGAAAGAGTGCAACAGGGAAGAAAGGTTCTTTGAAAGCAGTGATAAGAAATAGGGAAGTGAGCATGGAAGTAAAATAGTTGCTGCATCATAATATTTCAATACCAGCTCTAATGTATGGAAGTAAAACTTAGAACTTGTTAGAAAGACGCAAGTCAAAAGTGAGAACAGTGGAAATGAGTTACTTGAGAGGAGCTGTTGGTGTTACATGGAGAGACAGACTGACAAAAGAGGGAGTGAATGAGTGTTGTGATTTGGATGTGGTTGTGATAGAAAGCATTAGGAAAAATACACTGAGGTGGTTTGGCCATGTGGTGAGGATGGAGAGCGAGAGACTAATGAGGAGGGCGTATGTGGGTGAGGTGGAGAAGGGTAGAGGGAGGAGGAGGCTGAGGATGAGATGGAGGGATGGAGTGGAGAGGTATACGAGAGAGGGATGTGTGAGCTTGGGGGAGCGCAGTGAAATGGCAGGGGACAGGGTGATGTGGAGGCGATATGTTTGTAGCCACCCCTTACGGGATTGAGGTGGCTGGCAATAAATAGATAGAAAGTTTTCTTTTATAACCTTTGGATGTGACTTGAAAATGAACAAGAGAGTGATAGAAGTGACAGGAGGAGGAAACAAAAGAGGAAAAGCGGGAGAAAAATGGAGACATGGAGAAAAGAGGGGGATAAAGTCGTGGATTGTCAGTGTGAAGTTTCATGAGAGAGAGAGAAAGAGAGAGAGAGAACGAATGCAAAACAGCAGTGTCCGAAAGAGAGAGAAAGAGCAAATCTACTGTGTCAGAGAGAGAGTAAAACTACAGTAAGTCTGATAGAGAGCAATACTGCGATATTTCTGAGAGGAAGCAAGACTATGGTAGGTCTGAGAAAGAGAGAGAGAGAGAGCAAAATTAGGTAGTCCTTATGACAGCCGCACAGAGGCCAAAATTGCCTGTGACGGTTTGTATAAACATTGTCTCAGAAATTGATAGGAGGGCGAGGGATGCAAATTTCTTTTGCACTTCCACTTTTACCGAAGTTTCTTGTTTTCTTTTTATAACCTTTAGATGTGACTCAAAAATGAATATTAGAGGAATAGAGGAAACAGGATGAGGAAAGGTGGGAGAAAAATAGACAGGGGGAGAGAAGAAAGGGATAAAGTTATGGTTGGTCAAGTGAGGTTTTATAAAGGAAAAACATTCCTGTTCACACAGGACAGGTATGCACAGCTCCTTGAGTTTAACGAGCCACTGCCTAAAGATGTTACTTTATGAGCACATACCTTTAGTCTAAAGAAATAAATCCTTTAGATACTCACTGTACATGGTATAAACACTACCAGTTTCATTTTATGTCCTTGGTAGATTACTTTACATATTTGTGAATTTTGGGTGGAGGCTGGAATGCATCCTCTCTGTTTCTTAAGAAACTTAACAGACTATATATCCAGTGGCTGTCATACCCAAATTTTCCCTTTTACAACAGTTTAGACTCATTAAATACATGCATACATACTGTTATGGTAAGTATAGGTGGGGTATGTCTGTACTTACCATAACAGTATCTATGTATGTATTTAGTTGGCCTAAATTGTTTTACGGTGGAACAACTGGGGTGGGGGGCCTGGTAACTGTTTGGATAAATCCCATTGGTTGTGTTTTTGTTATCACACATTTTCTTCATCACGCACCAGGCAGGGTACCAATTATGCATGGTAACCAAGGGATCAGAGTATTTTTTTTCCTCCCACTCATCTTTCCTCATCATTCACCTTTCTTATTAAAGTAAGATGTATACCTATGACATAAAAAAAAAAAAAAAAAAGAGGTTCAGCAACAATGCCGCTACCTATGGCAGCTGCTTATGTCCGGGCTTTCCAAGTCCCCACTCCATACCTCATTACACTCAGTTACTTACCAGGCACAACATTGTTCTTTCACCCACAGACGCTCAGTGTCAGTGATAATGATAAGAATGCTTTACATTGCTTTGGATTACAAGAACCTAAATGATGAAAGCTGTACACAAATTAGTGATCAGTAAATCATTTTGAAAAATAATGGTGTATGTTAATGTGCCTTTAGTTTTCCTTCTGTCATTGGCCCAAAACCAGCAGACTTGATGTAAATACATATGTTAGCCTATCTCTTAAGCCAGCCTATAAATACTGTACAGCTCCAGTGAAACAAAGATGCTGTTTTAGCACCAGTAGATGTTACCTGGTTCGCTTCTGGCTGACGGGTTGTGAATACGCAATCACAAGGGCAGTCCATTCTAGAATAAGCCATTGGCAGCATATAGTGACATTGCCTATCACAGGATGTTCCACATATCAAGCCACTTTCTCTTTACTAAGTTCAGCTTGGTATTTCTAGGCTGGCCACATCCTAGATTAGTAGACTCACAGCAAATGATGCATGCTAGGCAGCCAGGAATAACTCCATCAAGAAGGAGACCACAAGAAAGTTCAGTATAAACATTGCAGCTCAACTACCAAAAGAACTGAACTAAACTACTATGGACATGGACTGCCAGCATATTTTAGAATACTTCAGCCCTCACTCCTCATGATGAGGAAGTATCCACTGTCTTTCTTGATGCTGCATTTGTGGGCCTTTATTTTAAACAAAGGCATCAAATGACATTTATGATAGGTGGTGGCGACCATCATCCACTCACTTGATGTAGTGCTGCTTACTTCTTCCTTAGTATTTATCATTCTTTTTCTGTGCCTGCCCTCCTCTCTTCCTATTTCTCTCATCATTCCTGTCACTTCTTATTGCTTTTCTTTCCTTTACAGGTGGCATTACATTGAGTGACAAGCCAAATGGTTTCCTGTAAGCCAAGAAACCATTTACAGCACTGGGTGGTGACCATATAACCAAATCATACATGCTCCCTATGTGTCAACATGTGGTTTGTCGGAGGGTTAGTGCCCTTTGCCGTAAAACAAATAAATCAAAGTCAAATGGCTACCCCTTACAGGATTATGGTGTCTGGCAATAGATAGATAAATAGATAGATCAAATGACATTCCATTATCATTACTATATTTTAGTATATTTGAAATATTTCTCAAAACAATAAAAGCATAACAAGAGTCATATAAAAGGGTAATACTGTATAAAGTTTAATACAGTAGACAATGCATGCTATATAGTCACAACTAGGATAAGTTCTGTCCATCCATCCATCCATCCGTCATCCATTCCTATGTCGCCCCATGAGGAGCCTAGGAACCTGGGGCTAAGCAAGTTGGTCCTGACATTTAAGATGAGAGTGACCAGCCTCACTCATCCCTGAGTGGCATTACGTGAGCAATTAACCCCAACCACCCCTTGGATATAAACCTACACAGGCACAATCCGATTGGAGCACTTTAATTACCCACTAAAACCACCAGGTGCCGTAATGTGGATATATGGTTACCACCCAACATAGTAAATGGTTTTCTGGTGTACAGGAAACCATTTGGCTTGTCACTCAGTGTAGAGTCACCCACAGGCAGAAGGAAGAGGAGAGCATGAAGGAAAGAAAGACAAAGAGGGAATGTAAAGACACCCATAAGCAGAAGAAAGAGGAAAGAATTAAGGAAAGAAAGACAGAAGAGGAAGGATGGAAGAGGGGAAAGGGCAGACACCCAAAGCAGCATTACATCAAGTGAGTGGATATACAGGAGAAAGAGACATGAAATCTTGTGCATCATGTACTGAGTGTGGCTGGTCACAAATGGGTCTGAACTTAGGACAACTTTTCTTGTCCACAACGCTCCAGTGGCAGTTTAATTGTGCTTCCATTGACGCTTGTTCTACACATGTCCCCACATGATAGGGCCTTATAGGAAGGAAGAGGCATGGAGGCAGGGACTGGTATGGAGAGTGATGGTGGGATCGGTAGGGTGTAGGAGGGAGGAGGGGTTGAGACAGTGGTGTCTGCTTGGTTGAGAAGAAGGGTAAGGGGTGTTATATCATTGTTGATGAATGAATCTAACACAAACTTGTTGTGTTTTTGTGAATATTGTACCACAAAGCTGGGGAATATATTATGCAGATCATTTAAATATACATTGATGATGGTCTGATAGCCATTTCATCGTTTGTGTTTGTTGAATAGCCTAACGATAATTGAATTAGGGTGGGGGAGGTGAGAGAAGAAAGTTTTATATTAAGTTGCCAGAAATATTAACTCATATATTTAATGGAGCACTAGTATACAGTACATACTATATTTGGTCCCTAATATACAAAATAAATAAAAATATTATATAATGATGCTGTTGATTGTGGAGTACAGTAATTAGCACTGTATCACCTCAGTCCAAGGAATAAGACTTTCCATCAAGAATGAAAGAGTTGACTGTATGGCAAGCTCTTCCATACCAAGTCAACAGAAAATTGTGTTGTGAACATTTACCTGATTACCCGACTTTTAAATATGAATGCCCTCATATCACTACATATTATCATGAAGTTAACTACATAACTCATTGGTATAATTGTTTCAGTTCCAGACTGCTTCTGTCTGCCACAAGTAATGGAAACCATTACAAGTAAAATTAACCAATAGTTTGGAACTCAAATGAAAACTGAAGTACCTGTGGTGTGGGAAAAAAAGGTTTTACAGTTGATTTTTTTGTCATTGACTTCATGGGGAAAACAGACCAATATAAAATGTGGCATCCACAAACCCATTTACACCAGGGCAGAGATGCTTGACAAAATTATGACCAGTTCCCTGTTGTAACTGATTTTATTTCAGGAATGACAAGGAGAGTGAATGTTTTTTCCTTAAAGTAAAAATTAGTTACCAGAGGAGATGATGGTGATTTTTTTTTTTTTCATGAAGAACAAGGAAAGTGTAGAGCAGAAACTTACCACAAATCCTGTGTTCTTCCTGTTAATCAAAATACAAATTTCACCAGGGCATAGGGTACATGGAAGTTTTTCAATCCCCAGTTGATGTAACCCATTTTCTTCTAAGTTCAACAAAGTATAGAGCAGTGACTCTTAACCCTTGGGTTTTGACCCAAAATTGGGTAGCCAAGCCCATACAAATGGATCAGTAGTGATGTTAAGTGACTGTCATAACTTTCCATCATGGTCCAAAAGTGTTCACAGTGAAGTATTTGTGGTACTGCATAATTGATTCAAGTTGTCTTATTGGTGCCACTGGTTGATATACCTCTCCCTGAGTGGATTCTTCACCAGGGGGATCTAATTGTGATTGAGAGCTGCAAATGTTCATCAGTGATAATTATTCCCTAAGAACGTTACAGTCTGGCTGCCAAGCTGAGTTGTATATACAGAAATCTCTGAATTATGCATTGTAATTCAGCCAAACCCCCCAGCCAGATATTGCAAAAATGCTAGATACAGTGCTGTGTCGGTACCCTCAACTGGTTATCCATTTGGCATTGAGCTGGATATGCCACCACTCTTAAGCTATCAGTCTCAACCCACTATGCTAAAAACTTTCCTCCAGTATTACTCATGAGTAAAGGATTAAAATCAAGCATAAAATACAATACAGTATTGATACAGTACATATAGTACAGTAATATGGTACATAATATAATCATAGTGATACCTAGTGTTGCCAACGCCACAAAAGCCACAAACTCAGCCACCACGCAGAACTAGAATACAGTAATCACAGCACTAGGGCATGGAGCTTTGAGGGGCCACAAAGGAAGTCGCAGCACCACAGCAGTGAGTGAGACGCAGGGGGCCACAGGTTTAATCACAGCACGGGAGGTTAGTCACCTCATGGGTCACAAATGCACAAGGTATGGATAGGTCCTCACTAAACGGCTTCCAGTGGAGAGAGTGAGAGGGCGCAGGGATACCAGAGAATCCAACTGTGGTCTACCAACCCAACATCACTAGAAGGCTCTGATTGGTTATCATCTTTGCTTTCTGGTTGGCTACGAGATAATGACATGATCAGTGTTTTCCATTTTCCTAAACAGTACATGGATAACATGTCTAATCTGACATCCAGTCATACATATTATATTGTAAAGGTTACCAGTACCAAGTTACATCAATGTAACTGTCATCATGCATAGAATAGCGCAGTTATGTCACATATGTATCACGTACAATTCCAAAAACCATTGATATGTAGAAGTTGTACTGTTCTTTGTAATAAATATCAGGAAAGGAACACCTAAAGTGGCACAGTACGTAGCGACAGTAATGATGGGCACACCAGTAACCCACAGGTACATGACATTCGTATATGACACTGGAAGACGAACTACTGTATATACTGTATATTCAGGTCTCCCCCCAAATTCACAGGGTTAAGGAACACGGACCTCTGCAAATGGGGAGGACCGCGAATTTTGGATGCTTCCCCAAGAAAATGCCCACACAGTATCAAATTGCCAGTGCAAGCCAGTAAAAAAACTTTTAGGGACCTGAAACCAGCATAAAACATCACAAACATATACTGTACTACTGTATGTAATACTTTAATAATAAAGTTGTTAATGGATATGGTTATAAGAATTTGCAGTTATTTTGTTGCTGAAGACTGACACAGAGTCCCGCAGCAATGTGCACAAAGACGTTAAAAACCATTTCTGGGACCTGAAAACAACATATCACAAATATATACTGAAGATCTACAAAAAACTGTAATAATAAGTAACTTTTAAATCCCTCAATGCCAGGCTATTTTCACTGTGGTCGTCCATTCAGTATGGGCATTTTTCCCAAAATTGTTTGTTTTCAACCCTTAATATCTCAGGGAGTATAGCAGTTAGGGAAGCAAATTAAAGACCATATTACTCACCAACTCTTCTTCTTGTAAGTAAATGCATTCCCAGGGCTGTAGGTGGTCGCGTTGATGAGTAATGATGTGGAGAAGATGTTTAACTTTTGGTGCTCAAGGCAGGATGTATTTGTGTGTGTGCGCGCAGCCAGGACTTTGGATTCGCTCTCAACATGATAGCTTCTCCATTACTGGAAAAACTAGACACAGTTGCGTCCAAGGCATGCCCTATGGCACCATCACTGAGTCCTTTCCTAGTATCCTTGGAATGTGGCATGGTGGGAGCAGATGAGGCAAAGGGTCCATGTGAAGTGGATACGGAATTGGACGAGAGATGTAAGAAAACATTGTCCCACACCTGGCAGAGTCACAAAGATGACTGAGGTACACATGCCTCGAGTGGTGAGAGTCTCTCCCTACCTTTGGTGATGAGAACACATGGCGGCCACTTCAAACCGTGGCGCAAAACAATTGTGGTTCCAACCGACACCCTGCGGCATCTCTCAACCTATTTTGTGTTGGCCCTGACCGATGCCCGGCGGATATGGGTTAATGGATATGGTTATAAGAAGTTAGGGTAAATAATGTACCAGTAGCTGGTGACTTGCCAGAAAAATTTGCTAATATGCGAACCCGCAAATAGTCATCCATGCTCTAGTGCTCGCTACTGTACTCAACCCTAGTTCTTTATGATAGCTGCATTTGTGGCTTTTGTGGTGGTGCCCAGACTGCTGCAGGTCTTGCTGGCCTTGTGTATGGTCCTGATTGTTGTCTCCATGGCTCCTCCACCACCTGGTAAGAGGCGTCGTATTGTTTTCTCCATGGAGCAGATGGAGATAATCGAGAAAATGGAGCAAGACTGGGCCATCACATGGCTGATCAAGCACTCTGACATGTCCCGGACCACGTTGCAGGTTTCTGGAAGAACAAACACTTCATCAAGATGTTCTTCCAGGATGAACATGGCACAGCTGTGCAATGGAACGAGCACAAAGCCATGCCTTGGTGAACTCGACCAGGCCTGTCTGAGGTGGTTTCGACAACAGCGTGCCAGTGGGGTGATTGTGCGTCCTGTCGGGCTGAAGGTTGCAGCCAGCAGGTTCACTGAGCAACTGGGAATCGTGGATTTCATTGTCTCTGAAGGTTGGCTGACTCAGTTCAAACTTTGACGTGAGCTTTCTAACAAGATTATCTGTGGTGAAGTGTTGGATGCAGACACTGAGGGAATTGATGAGTATCACACCAAGCTTAAAAACCTGATTGACAAAGGAGGGTTATGTCTCAATCAGGTTTATAATGCTAATGAAACTGGTCTGTTCATCGGGTCTGACCTGACTAATACCTTTTCTGATGAGAAGAAGCTGATACCTCATCGTAAGGTGAGTAAACAGCGTTTGTCTGTTTTGTGTTGTGCCAGTGCAACAGGCTCCCATCATCTGAAAGCTGTTGTAGTGGGGCATGCTAAACAGCCATGTTGTCTCTGGGAGTTAATGGATAGTCTCCCAGTCATTTATTTCCACTCGCTGAAGGCTTGGTTAAGGTCTTCAAAGACTGGTTCTGCAGTCATGCTGTGAAGGCGATTATCCATTATCAAACGTAGACTCTTGATCTTGTCTGTGACCAAGCGAAGGCTCTGCTGCTCCTTGACAGCGCTCCTGCTCATCCTTCTGAGAAAGAGTTGGTTGGAGATGGAGGTTGTGTTAGGGTCATGTTCTTGCCCCCTAATTCAACCTCCAACTTGAAACTGATGGACCAGGGTATTACTGTGGCAACAAAGCAGCTATACAGGAAGAAGTTTATGGAAGACATGATGGTTGTGCTCGAGGATGAGGAGGAGGCAGCACAAGGCGAGGACAGTAGGGGGGAAAGGACCCTGGCCAACCTCAAGTGGCATTCCCTCAGGTCTGCAATCTACAGCTGGGCACAGGCTTGGAGAGAAGTCTGTACTTATGCTTGAGCATGGTTGGAAAAAGCTCCTGAAGGATGAAGAGACCATTGCTGACTTTACGAGCTTCAAAACTTAGGACTTCATCCAGTGTATGGAAACAGCAGGAGAACAGGTGACCTTGTCTCCCTCGTAGCGGACGAGGGAGACCCCAGGTACCAGACTATGTCCAACCAGGAAATCATGGAGTCCACGACTGCAGGGAGCACCGAGGATGAAGGGGAGGAGGAAGAGGAGGAGGAGGATCACAACAAAGTGGTAGATATCCCTAGGCTTCAGCAGGTTCATGATGCAGTGGATGTCCTTCTCAACTACTGTGAGTATCCCAGTCAGCAGCCCATCTTTACCAGTGCCATGGCCATGTACCTGCATCAGGGCCATGAGCATGTGATAAAGCTGCAGTTGAGAAGGATCACCAGGCAGTCCTCCAGCATGCCCATTTTCCGTCCGGTGACGCCTGCCACTCCGTCGCCACAGCCCTTGACTTCCTCGCATTGTCCTCTGTCACCCCAGCCTTTGACCTCCTTGTACTGGCCTTTGTCACCCCAGCCCTCTACTTCCTGTCGTTGGCCTCGTTAATCCCAACCAGGCACCACCATGGCCACATCTTTTTCTTCACCTCAACCATGGCACCATCATCTCACCCTTCAGCCTCTTCAAGAGTGGTGTCTCTGCCAGAGGTCTTGCTCCAGTCAGAGGTTTCACTGGAGCTGCACCTTACAGCCTCTGCAACTCCATCTGTGGTGCCTACTTCAGCACCGTTGGCTGAGATCAAGCCTGAGGTGATAGAACTGGATGCGGGGGAAATTCGTCACTAGACCACAAGGGATTAAGTGCTTATAATGTAAGTGCAACATAATGTAAGAAAGCTCTGCAATAATTTGGATGTCTCCGACATAGAAAACTGTTGTTGCTAGAGGCACTTACTTTATTAGAACATTCGAGTTTCAAGCAAGGTTATAAAAGGATGGGGGACATAATAGAGGAGTTTCAGTTTAGTTTTATTTGTGGCCTTGCAAAGTTAGTTTAGCTCCGGTACTTGTGAAATCAGTGAAGAGTATTTGGCAAGCATACAGGGTAATTACTTGGCAAATAAAGACAACGAATGCGAGAAGCTTGTGTTTTTATGATGCCTGAGTTGAGGTGTACTATTAAAGGCTGACCTACGAAGAATGATTCACTGGGTGACGTCCTTCCTATACTGAACTACTGCTGTTGGAGCCTGTGGCAGTGTGAGACGATAACAAGTGGTGTCAGGAGTAGGGATCGAAAATTGCAGTGAGTCAGATCTTCGACATGGAGCATAAAGATGTGCAGACAGGTGTCACTGGCTGGATTCATGAAGTTCCCACAGGCACAAAGTGAATGACAGAAAGAGCTCAAGAATGAACTCAGTGAACAACTACAAGCACAAATTGAAGGACAGAAAGAACCCAGTGAACAATTACAAGCGCAAACTGAAGGACAGAATGAACTCAGAGAACTACTACAAGCACAAAGTAAACAACTAGAAGCAAAGTGAAGAACAGAAAGAACGATACGAACGGCATCAAGAGGCATTACAGGAGCAACAGAAGGAGTTGCAAATGAAGATGCAGGGACAGCCAGACTCTTTCATGGGGGAGATGAAGGAAGAACAGCAACAGTTGGAGGAGGAAGTATACGCTGAGCTACAGCAGCAGATCGTGAAGTAAGAAATAGCGTGATGGAATGCAGACAGCACGTAGACGACCATGTAACGGAACGAGTGTCCTACTAGCACACAGGACAGTATCAAACTCGATGTTGTAGGGTCTAGATTGTTTATTATTTAAGCGGTACAACATACTGTCTATTACAAGGGTATGTTGTGAGACAGGGAAATAGTATGACGTGTGGCCTAGTGAGCCACTGAGTGCGTAGTGAGCTGTTGTGGTGATGACAGCTGCCGGTGACAGTGGCGAGACATTGCCAGAGAAGCTGGAGCTGCTGCAGCTGAGGAGACTGGAGCTGATCTCTTCCAACTTCTCCCATTCCATCCTGTCACTTTATTACTCTTCACATCAGGTGTTTTCTACACTGAGTGGCAAGTCTAATAGTTTACCGTAACCCAGGAAACCATTTACGGTGCTGAATGGTAAACATATAACCAGATCACGGAGTGAAGTGGAGCTACTATGGTGTCCCTGATAACTGGGTGGTGACACAATTGCAGCAATTTCAGGAACCAAATCTTCACGTCTTTCCCCATGCCTTCCCACAGCAAGGTGCTGTTAATCACAGGGGAACATTAGTTTGCTGTACAGGATGACCCTGCAGTGGCCATTGCTTGCCTGTGGTTGACGGGCCTGCTCGACCAGAGACTGGCATTGATCAGGATTAACAACGCTTATTGTAGTGTGTGTAAGATCCTATCGAGATTTCTTTAAACTGCTCTACCGTAGTGCTGTTAACGGCATCCATGAGCAGTGTGTTCCAGGTGCAGCAAACTTTGTGCATGAAGAAGTTTTCACATATTCTAGTGTTAAATATTTTCAGTTGCAGGTTCCAGCCGTGGTTGCATTCTAATTTCATGCTGAGACAAAACTGTCTATGGCTAAGGCTGCCAAACCTTCTCAGTATCTTAAACACTTACCGTAACTCAGCTGACTTTGTCGTTTATAAGTTTCTAATGAATACAGTGCCAGAGCTCTCAGACGAAGGATGAAAATATAGTTTTGAAGCCCAAGCTTGAACTCTTTCAAATCCATCTATGTCATTCCTAATTGTTGACTACTAGAACAGCACACCATATGCCACCAGAAACCGTATTAAGGACATGTACAGCGTAATAAAATCTCTTTTCCTGTAACGAAACTGTTTGTGGATGTACCCTAGCAATCTCTCTCACTCTCTCTCTCTCCTTCAGTGGACTGTTTGGAAAGCTTTAGGTTGCTACTGACCAACACACTCAAGTCCTTTTCCAAACTAGTCATCCTCAGGGTTCTCCCCGAAAGTGAATACACTCACCCAGGAATTGCAGGGCCAATATGCATCGCCTTGCATTTTTGTAAGTTAAAAGTCATTTCCCCCGTCTCAGACCATTTTCATAGCTTACACAGGTCTGCTTGTAGTTTCTGAATTCCCTCAAGACTGTTCACATTTTCTCCAAATTTGATGCCATCTACAAACTTTGAGATCATACTTAACATATCAACGTCTGTATCATTGATATAAGTGATGAATAGTTGTGGACAAAAGACTAAGCCTTGTGCAACTCCGGAAGTGACTGAAGATCAATCAGAAGAAATTCCCGTTAATCAAGACGCATAGTTTCCCATCTGTTAACCAGTTTTCTGTCCGGAGTTTAACCTCCCTATTAATATCGAATGCGCACTCTTTTGATATTAGTCTAAAGCACTTTGTCTAATGTCTATTGAAAGTCTCAAGTAAAGAATGTTTGCTGCATTATTGTTGTCGTACGCACTCAGTATCTTGTGGAAGAACTTGAGCAGGTTGGTTAGGTTAGGTTAGTAGTCCAAGGCTACCTCTTACAGATTTCCAACTGTTTACGTGGCTGAACACGTCTGTTTCTCTCCGATCATTGCAGTTCTGCCTTGATTTTTTAATTTAGCCACATTATCAACATTTCACTCACCTACATATAGTCTTAAAGCAGTCCAAATCATTCTTGTCCTGGCTTGGTGTTTTTGTATGCAGCATTTTCCTCATTTATTGCAGAGGCTTTTTCATTGTTAAGCCATTTTGGTTTTGCTGAATTTGTGTGGAATTAAGGGGAGTGAAGCAGTTTGCCATTCTGTATTTTTCTCTGAATGAGCGATACAGTGCATTTACATTGCTTCTTAGTCGTGCTTATAAAACTCTCAACAAACTGCAAAGTTAGCTTGACAGAAGTCTCGCTTTCTTTTATAAGGTCCAGACTGTCTTTCACAAGTAAGTACACCAGAACGTAAACAGGTTGTGGTTACTACTTCCCAGTGATTCACCAAAAGACAAGCTGCCAACAGTTTCATTTTCCAGAGCAAACACGAGATCTGCTGTAGGATGCTAATACCTCTAGTTGGTTGGTTTGCCTAGTGATATATATATATATATATATATATATATATATATATATATATATATATATATATATATATTTATATATATATATATATATATTAGGGTGGCCCTTATTTTGTCACTATCTTTTTTTTTTTTTCTCACCCTTTCGTTTGATGCTACATATTATAAAACTTTATTGAGCAAAATTTCATTGTGTTTAAGAATGATTTAGGGTGTGCTTAAAGAGTTTTAATAATTCATAACTCTTCTTCAGCCACTAAAATCCATGATTGTTAGTTCGAGACAGTTTTTCGAATAAAAAACATTTGGTTTAAATAGTAAGAAATACTGCTTAGTAATATAAATTAGGCAACAGACAGTTTTACATATTTCACAGATTCAATGGGTATGACCGCTGCCCTGGAACATCAGCCCAACGCAGTTTCGCGGCAATGGGATTCGAGCATGGCGAGTTGGGCAGGACTTTGCAAATATACAGATAATAATATCACGTTATAGATTACTCATTTGCAAAGCCCCATTTTTTTTTTTTTTAAGGACATGGTATATAGTTAAGGAAGGATTTTTAGTGGCTAAAGAAACTATATAATGTTAAATTTGGAATAAAGAAAATGAACCTAATTAAAACAATAAAGTACTTGTTCATTGGCTTGCAGGTGTAGATGTCAGGATGCCCTTGAAGAGTGTATCCTTCTTGCAATTGGGGTATTTCTTTCGATGTTCCTGTACAACTTGAAGAGCAAATTGAGTTTGCTCTTCATTCTTGGTAAGGAGTCCACTGAATTCCTGAATCACTGCAATTCCTCGTTCTGCTGTGTCATTAACAACCCGGAGATCTCTAACTACTGCTTCTGCTTCAATGTACTTTGGGCTCTTGTTCCAGGACTGTGGATCATCATTGAGAAAGTCGGCTTCAGTTCCCAGAGAAGTGAAGAAGACCTTCGATTTGGCAGACACAAAGTCAGAGAGTTTCTTGGTTTGAATGTCTTTCTCACCCATTTGAATTCTTTTTTGCGAGTTCTTCTGCCCTTCCAGTTGTAGATTCTGAACCATTGCTCGTTTTTCTTTCAATCCCAAATCTCTGTCAAAGAATGCAAAGGATACTAGATATTCACCTAAGTACCAACCATGGATCCCTTCCTGCCTTTCTCTCTTTGTGCCAATAGGAGTGCTTTATCCTCCTCAATTGTCATCAGCAACATGGCATCTTGATGAGCGATATCAAATAGGTCACTGAAGCAGGACTTGAGCTCTTCTTCCTTCTTCTTTTGTATTTCCGTCTTCCGAGATTTATTCTTTTTTAAAAGCTCCCATTTCTTCATCAAATTTTCTAGTTGCTTTACAGCATGTTGAATTGGTCTTATGGGAATTCTTGCTTTATTCCAAAAAGTTTCAACCTCAGCTATAGTGCACTGCGCAGCTTTGTGTTTATTTTTTGTTGACTGAAGGAGATGAAGGTAGAATCTCATGACATCCCCATTACCTGGCAATTTAGCTCCAGATAAACAGTCCTGGGAGTACTCAAGAAGATAGATAGTATTTCGTTTTTGAGACGGACCTGCCATTCTGTCTATTTGTATATCTGTGGAAGAAAAAAAATAAGTAATGTATAACCGATTCATCGCATAAGGCAACATAGAGACAAAAATATAACGTCTTTGAGCATACCCTAAATATCATCGTATGTCTATGAAATTTTGTCAACGTTATTTTCTAATGACATAGTACTGAACTGGAGGGTGAGAGCGAAAAAACTAATTTTTTTTGGAGGGCCAATATAAGGGCCAGCCTAATATATATATATATATATATATATATATATATATATATATATATATATATATATATATATATATATATATATATATATATATCCCTTTCAGTACGATGGCATTATAACGTTTAATTTGTATATTATTAATGCTACATCACATTATTATCTATTTTAAGAGACCCCTCGTATTCAAGAGGTTGCTATGCCTTCATGAACACCACTCCCATGACGTACGGTATTTTATTTCATCCATATAATTGTTTCCAGTGCACAGTTGTATTGAGCTCTATCCAGACATTCGAACTGGAGGGGTTTACTGTAGATGTTGCAGGATTTAGCCCCTTCACTACTAGAGGTCTGACCTAAGTTGAGTAAAAACGTCAGTTAGTGGCCGGAAAAAAAAAAAAAATGAAAAATAAGTCGCCGGAGTGAAGGGATTAACTATAAAGAGGATGATATTCTTGTCAACGTCAAACTATTCTATTCAGCTCATGGGAGACTTCGTGGTGAAGGGATATATATATATATATATATATATATATATATATATATATCAGCAATGTCTACAAGACGTATACCTTCAGCACTGCTGTTTTCTCCTCCCAGTTTGCATAACAGTTGGTCATTGAGAAGTACAGATGTTTTACCATTAACTAAGCTGCTCAATCTTCTGTACAAATCTTCATCCATGTCAGCGAGCTGATGTGGGGGCCTGTACACAAGACCCAAATATTATAGTGTTGGGTAACTGCAGATCTACACCTAAGACTTCGTGGTCTGACTTAATTTTACAGTCGACTGGATTTAAGTTGTCACTGACATACATTCATTAAAATCCCACCCCCGTCCCGTGTTGTGCAGTCATTATGAAACATTTTGCAAATGGGAATGTCAAATTCAACAACATTATGTCTGCTATCAGTATAAATCCATGATTCTGTAATGGCTAAAACATCGAAGTGTTCTGTAGCCATGAAGGCATTGAGTTCAGGCAGTTTATTCCTTACTAACTTAGCACTGAAGAATGCCATCTGAAGGGGATCCAGTCTTATCCCGGAGCCCCTTAGCTGTCCCATTTTCCTGGGGATAGTGGTGTTTCTTGAGGTACGTCTTTCTTCTTTGGGCCAGTTTTGTGCTTGTCACCAGAGGAGAAATTTAGCAACTGTGGTTTCCCAACTTGAGAAGCGCGACTTCCGCTCTAAGGTTTAAGTATTCCAGCTGCCTTGAGACAGAATCCTCCAGTAACGTAGTCAGCTATTGACGGATAATCACCTCTCTTCCTGGGGATCTTTTTGCTGTGAGTAACCTTCATATTTTGTGAGGGAAAACGTTAGTCTTTCTGAGGAAGTTTCTTTGACTGTGGAGGGGAATTTGTTGATGAGGTTTCCTGCCTCTCTGGTGGACAGCATGCCACCACGTCATGGCTTTATCTCAACAGGCTAAGGAGATGCTGATTGAGGAAGTCGCCAGAGTAAGCCTTCCCACTGTCCCGTAAATGTACACTGACACAAAAATAAGATTTTTGTTGCCCACAAAACTCGCCAGATGGGTCAACAAATTTTACTCCTTCACCAGGTGCACCAGTTGTCTCATGTGGAATTTATGCCTATTGCTTTACTGGCACCATAATTAGGCTACCAGCAGACATCCTTTGCAGAATGTCAGATATCATACCACTGTCTGTCTTGAGCTTTATCTCATCAACAAGAGTTATGGCTTCACACCTATAATCTCTGTGGCACCAACCTTGTTGTTCCTGAGGAACAGGTCATTGCCATCGCCGTGGGCAATTGCTGCGACCCTCTTTTCCTTTACCCAGGCTTTCTGTACTTCTCTATCCATTTTCACTGTTCCAGCACCTGTAAAGGTACTGACTTTCCTGTTCTTGGACCAGAGGATCCCCAGATCAGGAATGCCTGGGTTTCTTGACGTCCTGAAGACAGGATCTGCTCAAGTTGAACTTTTTACCTTTCTTAGTCGTTACCTTGAGTTATTTCTGAGGCTTTCTGCTTTTTTTTTTTACTCAGCATTCTATCATTCAGGTTCTTCTCCGTGTCCGGTGGCTGTGGAAGTGGATAGATTTATTCTCTAAAGAAGTAAGGACAGAAGTTGTCTGACATGCTCAGTCCATTTTTTGAATTATTGAGCTGGGTGTTTCCATTTTTTCTTTCCGTTGTTTCCCAGCCCTCGAAGCCTTTTATCATCTTTGAAACAGGTATCACGCTTTCAGTGATACTGGTATCTTGCTGAGAAATTATTGCCTTACCTCCCACTGCAGCAGTGTTTGGGGATCTGACCTTTTTCAGGGTCTTGTTTGCGGTTGTCAGACCCTGATTTCATCCTTTAGTTATAGTATTTCAGTTCCCTTCTGACCTTCTACAGTTTCTTTCCTTAGGCATCTTCTGTCTTTATCTTATTTTTTTTTTTAGCATCGCCTTTATCTCTTTTACTTTTTTGTAAGTTTTCCCTCATTCTCACAAAGAGGCAGATGTTGTCGTGGTGGATGTTGGCATATGTTCCTTTGAAGTCAATACACTTCTTTTTGCATCTTGAATAAGTAGCCTATACCGTAGTTTTTGGCCACCAGTCATCTTTCTATTTCTGTACTGTTTATTTCTTACTTTTGAGGGTAATGGTCATGGTTTACAAGAGTTCAGCACGTGTGATCAATACAATAATTAATGCATACAAAGGTAAGGGGGATTGGTGAATGTTTACTTGCCATCCACATCCGCTTATCTGTCAGTGGCCTTCAGTCTGCCCTGCCGTTGTTGGCCTGCCACACCAAGCGCCCTGCAACTTCTGTCTGAGCCGCACAAGTGATTCTAAGTACCGCACATTGATTTCCCCCCAGGAACGACAGCAACAACAGAATACATATTTCGTTTCCAGACCACCTCCAAACGGCCTAACTCCTGGAATCAAGTGGTCGAGGGATATCACACTTGGTCCAGAAGACAAGCTCGGGCATTTTTTTTTTTTTTTTTATGTGACCGACTCTGGGCATAGGCTTCACAGCCTGCTTTCAAGGCCCAGTAGTCCTCCTACACTGCACACCTCTACATGTCACCACTTCGGCGCTAACACCCACCATCCATACTGAATACATGCTAGGGCTGTCTCATACAGGACTGGTGTATTGGTGTTAGTGGGGGTACTTTTATGACATGTCGGCGGGCCTTCTGGTAGATCAGTAAAGTCTGATTTTATGAAATTCAAATCCTTAAACTGTTCCCTGCCTCAGCAGGATTTGAACCCGGGTCCGTCAGGACTGCAGGCTGCCTCTCTACCGATTGAGCCTGGCCTCCAATATGACCGTAAAGCTCTCTCACCTAATAGCAGCCCAGTCAGAAGCACCGAAGAAGTCACAAGGTCAGGTATGGCTTTACACGAGTGGGCTTCACAGGGCACAGCAGCCAGACTCCATTTATCGATTCCCGGTCCACCTGCAACTCCTCCAGTACCAGTCTCTCACAACCTGCACCTCTAACTAAGATGAAGTGAGAGTAGAAAGGCTCGGATCGTAGGAAAGCAACTCCCTTAAAGACGAGCTAACCCCATCTCCCCCATGAGGTGTGTGTGTGTGTGTGTGTGTGTGTGTGTGATAGCAGAGATCAGTGCACGTATCTTAAAAGCAGCCTATATGTGGCAACAGTTAGTGTGGTAAACATACTGAGTGAGTAACATTACATACGCTAATAACCTTCCAGTGAATTAACGAGTTGACTAATCGCTTAATAATTATAAATTAGTATGTAATGTGACCCCGAGCAATTACAGACAGCTCTACAGTGATGTCCTGAAACCTGGAGCTTCACGGCTCTATAATGATCATTGTAAATAGATAACAATAGAGTGGTGAAAAAGCTATATTTGAGCGAATTTGAAGGAGGGAGGAGGTGAGGTAGGCCATGGAGAAGGTGGAGGGGTGTGAGGAAGACAGGTATGGAAGTCGTTGAGGCTAGGGGACTGAGGTGAATGTTGTAAGAGGCGCATGATCAGGGATTTGGCACCCCTTTTTAGCGTGACAGCGTTCGGATGGAGTCTATCGGATACGTTTATGTGAAGCTATAGTATGTGGAGAAAGTTTTTGGCGTATCAGATAAAGCCAGGATTCCGGGGGCGTGAATGACGAGTGAATGGAAGCATGTCCCATTGAATTGGGCAAATTTGGGCTGTCTGGACGTTGCTACTCCTCACTGTGCCGTAGGGTGGGAAAGGAGGTCCGGATGATGATGTAAAGCAGGGAACTGTGGCCCAGTAAACGGCATGGCCCGGCAGCCACCCACCACCTGACCCTGTGACCCCTCCAGCCTAAGCTTGACTGCCGATTACGTGCTCAAAACATCATCATAGTCACGTCTCTGGGAAAGTTTTTGTCAACATTTTTTCACAACAAATATTAGTATATATATATATATATTTTAAAGCCTTGACTGACTGATTTATAACTGTAATATCCGAACTTCCTGTATATCTTGTAGTTTAGGTCAGTGAGTTGCTTTTGCGAATGTTTATACATGATACGTTTATGTGAAGCTACAGAACGTGGCGAATGTTTTCGGCGTATCCGATAGAGCCAGGATTCCGGGGGCCTGAATGGTGAGTGAATGGAAGCGTGGCCCATTGGACTGGACAAATTTGGGCTGTCTGGACAATGCTACTCCTCACCCTGCCCTAGCCTGGGAAAGGAGGTCCTGATGATGATGATGATGATTATACATGAATTTATATAAGCTGTTTTTTTTTTTAACAATTGTGAAAATCTGCATTCTCAGGTACAATGAAACTCACCTGAAGACAAACATATAAAAGCTACTTACAGTTTCCATTAAGAGAGAGAGAGAGAGAGAGAGAGAGAGAGAGGGGGGGGGGAAAGTCGCATTATTCACTAAATATTAATCTACACCATAACTAAGCCTGTCAGAGCAAATTCTATTAACCTTTTAATGACTCGCCTCCACCAAGCCCCGGTGTAATTAATACTCTGCAGGCTAATATTATTCATGACTGAAATTGATTGGGAATTTTTCATCAAACAAGATTTCATTGGGAGCCAACGTGTTGTACGTTATTATGATTATGCTGAATTATAATATCAGCACTGCCGTTAAATTAAGCAGGTCCCTTGATAACGCAGGGCGGGAGGGAATGTGGCAGCAAGAGCAACTTCAAATAAGGCGGGTATATTGATGAATGATACGTGCTCTTGTACCGTGCCACAGTAAAGAAGTAACGTACCAACCAAAGCAAGAAGAAGTACTCAGAGTGTAACACCCGTGATCACCGACAGGGCTAAGGATCGAATATTTGACTTTGCCCTATTCTACTGACAAAGTGGGGGCATGGTGGATCAGTGGTAGAGCATCAAGCTCGTAATCGGGGGATTGCGAGTTCGAGCCTCGCCCGTGACTGCCGTGCCGGGAGTGGTTGCGCGCTCCTGTAACGTAGCGGGGTTATACTGTATGATCCAATATAGGGTCTAGCTTGGGGAATGCCATTTTCTCGACAGATTACTTCCAAATCCAATTACTTCATTCTAACCTAACCTTTAACCTATTCAAGAACTTTGGTTCAGATCAAATTAGATCTGTTTGAGTCGACCTTACTCAGTGACATTGACCTTTACTGTTCTCTGTGGCTTAACCTTAACTGATTGTTCACGAAATTGAATCCTCTTATTCTTGTCATATCCTCAGCTCTTCAGCAAAGTGTAGTCCAGTGGTTCCCAACCTGGGGGGGAAATTACCCCCTGGGGATAATGTGGCAATTTGTGGGAAGGTAACGGAGGGGTGACAGAAAGAAAAGTGGAGGAGTTCGGGGAATTGAGAAAACAGTGCGACGCTTGGCGGCAGGATATTGTATAATGTATACAGTATTATATAAACCACCAAATATATATTTCAGGAAACACACACCACTTAATATAAACCTAGTAAGTAGTAGAGTTAAACGTAAAACAAACAAGAAGCGGTGCCAAGGTACAGCAAACCCGTTCCCGGCAGTCATGTTAGTGCTGATGTATAAACACAACAGGATATCTAGTCAGAGATGTCACATAGCAGATTTGGAGTAAATCGGGAGAAAATTGACGATTTTATGCCCATTTCAAATTCTGGGCCCGACCCACCTGACATTGATCCCCCCTACCGCCAGCTTGGGGGGTGACCCTCCTGATGTAATGAGGCATGTAACAGGATTGCAGATTTGAAAGATGCACCTTGAGGTTTTGGTTTCATTTTGATATGAATTTGAACGGAGTTATGACGAAAAAGCTATTTTTACCAGTCCCCGACGATATTTTTGCATTTTTTGGCCCTACAGCCAGGGCCTTAGTCAAAATTGCATCAGTAGTTTTCGCAGAGCTGTTAACAGACGGAGACAAACAAATAAACAAACAGACAAACCCAGTGAAAACAATACCCGCCCCCGAGCCCCTTCGGGGCGGGGACGGGTAATAACAATAACTGTTCAAAACTGTCATTTTAAAAATTCTGAAAAATGCAGCTACGTGTGTGGGAGGCCGTGAGTGACAAGTATGCTTCAGGACACAAGCAGTCGCTCAGCAACCCTGAGAATGACGTGTCCATTACGTGTATAGTCAACTCACTCAACTGCCTGAGCCTGTCTCACACTGTCAGCTTCTTCGTAAACAGCAGCTGAGGTGGACCTAAGCAGGTATGTATGTGTACTGCGCAGCACAGTTTGCCGTTACTGTTACAACCAGAGGTATGGAATGGTGAATATGTCTGGTTGGCTAACTGTATTACAATATTTGCAGTGTAAGAGATTTATGGTATAAATTATGACAGTTTGCAATATACCACCGGGTCGATTAAACACTTCTAAGAGCGCGCGGCATGGTAGCCACGTCGCCTCTGCGGGTCTAAAAGCTGTGCGAGCATCACGTAATGTGGCGTTTCCTTTCGGCTTCCCACACCCCGACCTATTACAGTGGGGGCGCCAGTGAGTTTAAGTTAATGCGGCCACGACGGGGACATCAGAGAGAGAGAGAGAGAAAGGAGCTCTAACTGAGATGAGAAGAATTGGCAAAGTTTGGAGTATATTAAGAAAAGAAAAACACGGAGGGGAAACCAGTGATAAACAGGAAAGATCAATAAAAAGGGCCATTGAAGAAATAATATACGTAGATGACACAAAAACAATAAAGCCGTTTGTAGAGATGAAGAGATCGTAAAATGTGAGTCATTCCCCGTGTGTGTGTGTGGTACAATGGCCGCCATATCCCCTGCACCAGCCGCCTCAAAACGCCAAACGGCAACAACAAACAATTTACCGACTGTCACTATTTTAATTGAGTTTGCCTGAGCCGCGAAATATGTGTGTGTGTGATGGTGGAGTGTGGGAGGCAGGCCAGCACTTTTTATTGCTGGTGGAGTTATGGGGTTAAGTACAGGCACCTGGGAAGTTATGGGGTCACGTACAGGCACCTGGGAAGTTATGGGGTCACGTACAGGCACCTGGGAAGTTATGGGGTCACGTACAGGCACCTGGGAAGTTATGGGGTCACGTACAGGCACCTGGGAAGTTATGGGGTCAAGTACAGGCACCTGGGAAGTTATGGGGTCAAATACAGGCACCTGGGAAGTTATTAATAATTGGTAAAGCTTGAACCTTGTTGGAGGGACAAGTCAAGAGTGAGAGCAGTGGAAATGAGTTATTTGAGAGGAGCCTGTGGAGTCACATGGACAGACAGACTGACAAATGGGGAAGCTAAGGAGCGTTGTGGTGTGGATGTGATAGAAAGCGTTGAGAGAACTACACTAAGGTGGTTTGGCCATGTGGAGAGGATGCGGAGTGAGAGACTAACGAGGAGAGTGAGTGAGTAAGGTGGAGGGGGGGAGAGGGAGAGGGAGGCCTAGGATGAGATGGAGGGATGGAATGGACAGGTATGAGAGAGAGGGAGGTGTGAGCTGGGGGGAGGGCAGTGAAATGGCGGGGGACGGGGACATGGAGGCGATTTGTTTGTGATCACCCCTCGCAGGATTAAAGCGTCTTGCAATAGATAGATAAATGGAATTGGTGACAAATAGATAGATAGGCAGATACATGTACTTTTCGTCTCATAATCCTTAAAGTTAATATACCCAATATAATCGCACATTTGCCACGTACAGCACTGTTCACCACCGTGTTGACACTAGCACGGCTGCTGTCATAGTCCAAGTTCGCTCCTTCAACAAAGCCAGCAAGTGTAGGATCGGTGGCTCAATCGGTAGAGAGGTGGCCTGCAGTCCTAACGGACCCAGGTTCGAATCCCGGCTGGGGCAGGGAACGGTTTAAGGATATGAATTTTTATTAAAATCAGGCTTTACTGATCTACCAGAAGACCCGCCGACATGTCGTAAAAATACCCCCGCTAATACCAATACACCAGTCCTGTATGAGACAGCCCTAGCATGTATTCAATATGGACAGTGGGTGTTAGCGCCGAAGTGGTGACATGTAGAGGTGTATGGTATGTAGGAGGACTGCTGGGCCGTGATAACAGGCTGTGAAGCCTATGCGTAGAGTCGGACACATTAAAAAAAAAAAAAAAAAAAAAAAAAAAAAAAGATACACCCTCGAGCCCTGAGACCCACTCATATTGTTTCCTCTGTTTAAAGACCGTAGCAGATTAAAAAATAATAATAATTAATAAAATCATGTGCCTGGATGTTTATTTCTTCGCAAGGACACATCTTCACAACTTTATCTGTAGAATTATCAACAAATCTTACTTTTATGAGTTTTATACCTGAAAATGTTGATCTACATGCTTAGAATTCCTGATGATATATATTCAAAAAAGTCACAAAAGACTGACACAGCTACAAAGTCAAACCAGCTTACTCTAAGTACTTCAAAGCCCAAACAAATCAATGCAAAATAATGACTGCGTTCAAGTATATGACAGGATGTGTCTGGATGAAATTGGTCAGCCATAATAACTCAGAATAGCCTACTGCTTTAGGAAGGGTTGGCGATTTGGTATTTACAGACACTAACCAAAGCTACGTTTGTCCCCGAAGGAAATCTCAAAACATCATGACTCTTTTAACATCACTATCGTTTTTAGACAAATATTTGTTTCGATTAAGCACATTTAGTACAAGATAAAAGAATGACATTAAATAAGAATTCTTGAGCAATGTCACAACAACTGCATTGATACCCTGACGGTTCACTGCATGTTGGCTTTCATTTTGTCGAGTGGAAATATCTGCAGTAGTACCGAAAACAGTGAGAATGCACCGGCACATCAAACAGAGCAATATTAATGGAAGGTGCCACAACCAGAGTGAAATGTGATGTAAATGGCTTTTGATATTTTGTACTGTAGTTACCAAAGCCACCACACACAACCATTTTTTCAGTCTCCTTTTGAATCTTACATTTTCCTCAGCAAAAATCAAAACTACAAATCTAGTAACACCAAACCGAAAATATCCCATCTCAAGCACCAAGGAGTTTGCATCTCAGACCTTGTGATTTCAAAGCAGAATATATAACTTAATAAGGATGCAGTATTGATTATAATATACGAGTAGTAAATCTAATTCTTCTTACTTGACCAGTAGTTGGATCATCGTTATTTACAGTAAATTCAATGTGCTTCGAAGTCCCTCAAGGCAAAGTAAGATCAAAAGTTGAATCCATGTTGCGACACTGTAAGACCCCCAATCCTCATGACTGTTATTTATTTATTTATGTATTTATTTATTCACAACGAAGGCAGCTTGATCACCTAGTTTCAAAGCCTCGCTGATTCAGCAAAATAGCCACGGAGGACTGGGTGTAAATTCTGGCGATATAGGAGGCTGAGTCCTTCCCCGTCCCACACCATGCAATTCAGCCACACTCATCACACCATCCAAAGTTGTTCTACCTCCCCCATAACCTAGAATGCCACCCAGCAAAGCCATTTACCAGTTTATGGCGTGAGTGGCTTATTTCACGGAGAGAGGATTAGAGGATATTTTGTGTCACTTATGAACACAAACAAATAGCTGTCTGACTTAGGTGTTTAGCAATGGGACTGGTGTTGGCAATGGATACCTTCACGTGGTGGCACTTATTTAACGTCATCTCACTGCCCAGTTATAAAGATTTGTCTCTCTGCTCGCTCCCTGCCCCCCTCCCCGAAAAGTAAGACTGTGGATTGCAGGAGGAGGAAACTTTAGTCTGTACGCCACCGGATTCACATCCACATAAGCCTAAGACCACAACAACAACAACAATAAACAGTGACGCAAGCAGACGAAGGAGGTACGCAAGTAGGTGAAATATATCATACAGTCTAAGCACAGGCAATATTTAATTTAATAATAATAATAATAATAATAATAAAATAGCGGCAGGCAGCGGAGACCGCACTAAACACAAGGAAAATGAAAAAAAGTAAGGAGTCAACTAGTTAAAGGCAAGAAAGCTAAACCACCTCATTATTAACACGAAAAAAATGTAGCAAATGAATAATGAAAAGTGAAAAATAAAAGTAAACGCAGAAGTAAGGGAGAATTAATATTGATAACAAAAGCACAGGCAGAAAATTATGTGAGAATAGAATTAATACTGATAAATAAACAAGGCTGTCGATAATATTACTTTCCTCCCGTCCCAGCCCACTGTTCCTTCGCTCCTTTTAGGATACGCGAGTGTGAGGAACAACTAATAATGTGAAAATAAACTTAGAAGGGAATCGTACATCTTGTCACTGTAGTGTAAACGACCCGGCCACCCGCTGCTGAGAGCCGAAATGGAGGGTAATGGAGGGAGTCCTGGGTTTAGCTCAGGACTGCACACCCGAGGGATTAGTGTGTGTGAGCGTCTCTCTCTCTCTCTCTCTCTCTCTCCACGAGGCCAGCCGAAATAACACTGCAGGCAAACAGGACTTAATTGCGCCAGCGAGCTCAATAATTCCCCGTGTTTGTGTTGCTTTGGAAGCCTTCGTGCCAGACGAAAAATAATCTTGGCTTGTAAAACCTGATGTGTGTGTGTGTGTGTGTGAGAGAGAGAGAGAACTGGGCGGTAGGCAGGAACCGCACATGACGCTGCTGTATCTTACGTATGTGTCGTTTGTGTATCGAGTGACAGGCGTCCAATCCCAGAGTTCAGTCAGATTTACCTTCTCAAAGATGCCGCCAAAACAGTTATATTTCATCACCACTCCTTCCCTCCAGACCCTACCATCACTCCACATATTCCATCATTTAATTCTTGATCCTACTCTCCTTCTCTCAGTGACTATCCCACGCCCAGAGAAATTGTGTGTACCCCTGCACGCCGTTTACTATGCGTGGCGAGTTTTCCAGTTTCCTTTATAAGAACGTGTGGGGTTTATTACACATTAGCAGGACAGTACAATAATTTAATTCTCTGTGTTAAAACATGCACTATTTTATGTGTTTTGCTCTTGTCGTTTCACCCGCATTTGTTGTTTTGTCTCCTAATTTCGATGCTCGCTTTCTCGTCTGTTAAGGAAGCTCCCTAACACCACTTCCTGAGCTCTTGATTTCGTTATTACACCTTGCTAGCCTCTCCTGTGCTCTACATCATTCTATTATAGCCATACACTCCATAAATAATGTACAGAATTATATTAACCGGCCGTATCCAATAGTAAATCGCTAAGGAAAGATGTTACGGTGATTTCTGTCGTCAAACTCTTTATTGCGTCTTTCCTTTAACTCATGTCATTTCTAACGTCAGATTTCTAGTAATTTTTGTCAACTATACACAACTTTACGCGCGTTCTTTTTTGCACTCATACGGTCAAAACGCACACAGCATTTCACCTTCCTCACTGACCTCTCTTATTTATAGGAGGACCGAATCGTCAGGGCTATATCTATCTGTCTGTCTATCTGTATATCATGATCCTCCTCCTCATCTTCATCATCAGCCATTGCAAGTCCACTGTTGAACGAAGGCCTCCCGCAACCTTCACGAATTCCTTGTCTGAGCCAATCTCTGCATTATTTTGCCCACAGACTTCCCTATTTCATCTGTCCGTCTCTTGTCTGGCCCTTTTCTGCTACGCTTGCAATCTCGTGAAGTCCAGTCAGTCAGCCTCTTGCTCCATCGGTTACCTATCTATCTACATATTAAATAGATATAGATAGGTAGATAGATTCATTCATTCATTCATTAATATTTATTTATAATTCGTTGCCTAACCTAACAAGGCTATAATGCAAATGGCTACTGTGGTGGGATTATTTTTCTCTCTTAATCTAACATTAGTCCAACGTAGCTGTAAAAGGCTAATATCACACGCTGTTTACTGAATACTTGCAGTTTAGGTTTTCCATCTATTTTCCTTGACTCTTTTTTAATCTTTTGCACTATATAATGGAAGCTTTGGTATTATGCTGAAGATGATGCAGACCAGCTAAGTAATTTGCAGTATATAATCTAACTTCATATCAGTGAAAGGGGCGCTTTAGGCATACGTAAAAACAAAATCCCATCGCACAGTTACTGAGCCATATAACCCAGTCTAAGAAAAGCCGTGTTATTTCAGTCACAGAAAACTCTTTAACTCAATAGGCTCTCCTTTCAAACTGTCTGACCTAAATCCTTCTCAGTCTTGCCCAACTCTGCTTTCCATCTCAGCACTTTCCCCTCCTCCAACCAGCCCTAATCTTTCCTTCACGACCTCCGTTCTTCCAAGTTCTCAGTTCTTATGCTTCCAGTCACGTCTCTCCAGCGTGTGTGTGTGTGTGTGTGGAAGCTACGCAGGTGTAATCTCATCGGGGACAAACAAAGCTGTGCACTTTTATACGCAGTCTGCTTAAAAAAAAAAAAAAAAAAAAAAAAAAAAAATAGTGGGATTTTCTCTCTCTCTCTCTCTCTCTCTCTCTCTCTCGCAAATCAATCAAATCCCACTATGCCTGACTGCCACTCCTGTTTCTCTCATCCAGCAGCTGTAGTACCGGGGTGATGGATCCAATATGCAGTAAATCTGGCTGGAGTCTGTGGCGATCTGAAGAGTGATACCATCCCAAGTTTTAATCTCAGGCCTCAAATCTCCTATCGTATTTTTGGCGGGCAACGGGAGGGTCTGTCCTCTTGTATGCACGGCTGGATAGACGAAGGAAAACGCGTAATGGTGTAAGCTTGTATGGATGGCTGAATAAACGAAAGACCAGGAGGCGTAGTGAGTTTGTACGCATCTCTGCATGATTGAATAGGCGGAGAAAAGGGGAAAGTGGAGTCGTATGCTTCTGTACCTGACTGGAAAGAGGAAGGAAGTAGTGAGGCTATGCACTTCGATGCATGAGTGAATAGACGAAGGAAAAGGAGGTTTAGAGGGGTTGCACGCTTGTATGCATGACTGGGCAGACGAGGGAAAGGTGTAGTGGAGCTTTACGTTTGTATGCATAACTGAAAAGACGAAGGAAAAGCTCGTGTAGTGGAATTATACACTTCTATGTGTGACTGGATAAACAAAGGGAAAATAGGTGTAGTGTAGGCGGTGTGGGAAGTGTGTATGGTTTCGACCAATGAGAGTTTATTTTCCATTGCCCAACAGTGCAATAAGACAATACTAAAGTTCTACGCCCTCTCCACGCTACTGCTTCTTGGAGCATCATAATCTAGTGTTAATTTATTGTTACAGGTAGGAAAGCATGACGGAGAGATGGCAGTTTTTCGTACAAAGTGAGCAGAGTTTTGCTTGGGAGAGGACGCTGGTGGTGTAAACTTTAGTGTCAGTGAAGGTGGGCAGTGATGTGCAGGAGACATAACTACCACCTGATTTGTTCTCTGCGTTGAAACTGAGATGGGTGTGAATCTAGGGCCTAATACGTTTTCTTAAGCGATTTATTTTGCCTACTAAACCCTACTGCATTGTTCCGTGTTAAATAAATCCTTCAAACATCGCCACATCCCTTATACGTTTCTTAAGCGATTTAGTTTGCTTATTAGACCTTACTGTTCTATTCTGTGTTATATAAATCCTTCAAACATCGCCACATTCTGCATAAATAACGTACACAAGGATATGAAACGGACATAGCCAAAAATAAATCGCTAAGGAAAAGGTGCTAGGGGACATCCTTACCCGCCCAAAAAATGGACCCAGATTGTTTAAATTGTCCGTTGCATGCATGATCTAACGTTAATATGATTTGAATGAGCTTTTGTCCTTTACTGTATAAATTTTCGTATACTGAATCGAACGGACCGGAAAGTGCAGTGTGAGTGAAAAGCAGTATGAATTTTCTGTAATGGAAGTAGACTTATATAGACGATGCGATACATGGGGTACTGTGCAGGTCGTGTGGTAAATGTGTGGTGTTGGGAGGTTGGCAGGGCTGTGTGGTGCTGCGTGAATGTTGGAAGTGTGGTGTGGTATGAAAATGATGGTGTAGCTTTTGAAATGGTTGGATGTGAAGACGGTGTGGGTTAGAGGTACTGTGATGTGGAAGAGGTGTGGTGTGTGTAGTGTGGTATGTGGTGTGGTGTGTGGTGTGGTGCGGTACGTGGTGTGGTGTGGTGCGGTACGTGGTGTGATGTGGTGTGGTGCGGAATGTGGTGTGCGTGTGGTGCGGCATGTGGCGTGGTGTGGTGCGGTATGTGATGTGATGTGGTGCGGTATGTGATGTGATGTGGTGCGATACGTGGTGTGGTGTGGCGTGGTATGTGCTGTGGTGTGGCGTGGTATGTGCTGTGGTGTGGTGTGGTATGTGGTGTGGCGTGGTGCAGTACGTGACGTACTGTGGTGCAGTACTTGTTGTGGTGTGTGGTATGTGGTATGTGGCGTGATCTGATGCGGTATGTGGTGTGGTGTGGTGCGGTATGTGGGCTGGTGTGGTACGGTATAAGGTGTGGTGTGGTGTGGTTATGTAGTGTGGTGTGACGTGGTATGTGGTGCGGTGTGTGGTATGTAGTGTGGTGTGATGTGGTGAGGTGCGGTATGTGTTGTGGTGAAGTGCTGTATGTAGTGTGGTGCGGAATGTGGTGTGGTGTGGTGCGGCATGTGGCGTGGTGTGGTGCAGTATGTGATGTGATGTGGTGCGGTATGTAGCGTGGTGTGGTGCAGAATGTGGTGTGGGTTGGTATGTGGTGTGGTGCGGTACGTGGTGTGGTGTAAAAGAAGTATTATATGAACTGAGCAGCATAGTCTAGATCCACATGAAAGAAGTGACAAGCTAGTATGAAACAAAGATTTAGTGATTCATCTCCCGTAAAAAAATAATAATAATAATAAAAAAAAAAATAATAATAATAATGGTCGTACTGGCAATGGGGAATAAAGGTAACGAAGTGATAAATTTGTGAAGTGTGAAGGCGGGAAGTGTGAAGGCGGGAAGTGTGCGGATGAAATATGTGATGCCTGGAGACTAAAACCTACGATAGTCTCGGTGTTCAGGGCAGCCTGGGACTCTAGCCAGATTTACTGCTTATTGGATCCATCAACTCGGTGCTAAAGTTGCTGAATTTGAGGAACAGTGTGTCAGACAGGCATACCAGGCCTTGATTTATTTCAGATGGAGGAAAAAAATATGATAAAAAAAGAAAGAATGACAAGATTTTGGAAAAAGAGACAGTTTCACTCAGATTGCTTGCATATAAACTGATGCTGAGAAACTGCAGGAGAGCATGCCAAGATTCCGCTTTTCAGCCATCAGTTTCAGCGACCATCATCCACTCACTTGATGTAGTGCTGCCTACTTCTTCCTTAGCCTTTATCATTCTTTTTCTGTGCCTCCCCTCCTCTCTTCCTATTTCTCCCATCTTTCCTGTCCCTTCTTATTGCTTTTCTTTCCTTTACAGGTGGCTTTACATTGAGTGACAAGCCAAATGGTTTCCTGTAAGCCAAGAAACCATTTACAACGCTGGGTGGTAACCATATCACCAAACCATACGTGCTTCCTACGCGTGAACAAGTGGGTTGGTGGAGGGTTAGTGCCCCTCCCCGTAAAACAAATAACTCAAAGTAAAATGGCCACCCCTTAAGGGATTATGGTGTCTGGCAATAGATAGATAGATAGATAGTTTCAAACACTGAGAGAGAGAGAGAGAGAGAGAGAGAGAGAGAGAGAGAGAGAGAGAGAGAGAGAGAGTCCACTCGTTTAAGAGATGAAAACATTTACTATTCCCAATATGACATGTTGGGAGATCACAGAACTGAGTACATAAAAAGTTAGCACTGTTAATTGTGGTTCGGTTCTCTGATAAATGACGCGATCAGTGAAGGTGAGAAGCTGTGTGTGTGTGTTGATGGTATGAATGTGGAGACGCGTGGAGTAGTTGACGAAAATGATCTGAAGTTAAGAAAATATGTGCGAAATACTTTGACATTTTAACGTGAGAAATTACAGGAGTTGAAAGATAAACGCAATAATGAGCAGTTTAATGACAGAAACAACGAAGATTTAAGAGACGCATAAAAATGACCGTGGTTGAAATGACTGGGGCGAAGCGCATGAAAGGGTGTGTATGTTTTGACGCGATGAACTAACTTATGGCGCCATCCAGCTGGTAATGTGCGATAAACCCCGTCGGATCTCATAAAGGAAGCTAAACAGGCCGTTACACGCAGGAAACGATGTGGAGGTACACACGCAATTTCCTGGTTTGTGTGGTGGAGTCTGTGGGAGACAGAGGAGAGGAGGACGGCGAATGAAGTGAATAGAAGTAACAGATTAAACAGACACGATGAAACGGTCAGGAAGATGAGACTGGTGATCTCTCTCTCTCTCTCTCTCTCAACACACTCCAGGTTTTACAGGCCAAGATCATTTTTCGCCTGGCACGAAGGCTTCCAAAGCAACACAAACACGGGGAATTATTGAGCTCGCTGGCGCAATTAAGTCCAGTTTGCCTGCAGTGTTATTTCGGCTGGCCTTGTGGAGAGAGAGAGAGAGAGAGAGAGAGAGAGAGAGTCACACACGCTAATCCCTGGCGTGTGTAGATCAGAGCTAAATCCAGGACTCCCTCCATTACACTCCACTCCGGCACTCAGCAGCGGGTGGTCGGTTCATTGCCACTTCGAGGACACGCTGTAAAATTGCCTCATAGTTCTGGGGTACATAATTATCAGTTTTTATCAATTGTTTGCTTCTCATACTCCCGCGTCTTAACATAGAGAGGGTTGGATGAGGCGGGGAACGGGGCAAAGAAAATGCAACTTTTCGAGGATTTAATTTCCTTGTTATTCAATATTAGTTACCTTCCATTCTCGCATAATTTTATCCATCTATCTATCTATTGCCAGACGCCTTAATCCCATACTGGGTGGCCACAAACAAATCGCCTCCACGTCGCCCTGTCCCCCGCCATTTCACTGCCCTGCTCCCAACTCACACCCCCCTCTCGCATATACCTCTCCACGCCATCCCTCCATCTCATCCTTGGCCTCCCCCTACCTCTTTCCCCCTCCCTCTCTCCCCCTCTACCTCACTCACAGTCCTCGTCAGTCTCTCACTCTCCAAAACTTCATGACTATACTTATTTTTTTCATTTTCGCATCTATTTTTTACATTCTAGTTTCTCAGCATTGATGAGGAGGCTACCATATTTGCCTCATGGTAGGTGTTTCCACTCTTACCTTCTGCATCTTCCCCGTGCATAGTTTGGCATTATATATTCACCTTATGTACATTCTTTACCTGCGTGTACCAGTGCTTGTTATTGCTGTTGTGAACCAGGTAGTCAGCAGGCTACGGTCCTTCTCTTCCTGCAGTCAACCATCCTCTTGTGGGAAGCTAGGGAAGGAGTTGAGGGACAAGTGGATGGCAGAGAGGTCTATCTTTATTCATATATAGCCAGAGTGTCATTATCCCGTTTGGGGTTGCCGTTTGTCTTTGAGTTAGATTTTTTACTGTCACTAACCCTACGCCAAACCATTTGTTGACACGCAGGGAACACGTATGGGTTGGTTATATAGTTACCACCCAGTGTTGTAACCAGGAAACCATTAGGCTTGCCACTCAGTGTAAAGCCACCTGAAAGGAAAGAAGCGTACCGGTAATAAAAGTGACAAAAAAGATGGGAGAAATAGGAAGAGAGGATAGCAGACACGGAAAAGGAATGATAAAAGTGAAGGAAGAACTAGGCAGCACTACATCGAGTGGATGATGATAGCCACCACCTACCACAAAGGCAGAGAGAGGCCCTTTTATGCTGGTGCCACTACATGCAGCATCCCCCTCCAAGACCTGCGTCATCGCTAAGCAGTTAGAACAGACATCGCTTAGTATTAGGCATTTAGCAGTAACACAAAACAACAGATAATCCAAACCTTTCTCCATGAGGCAAGCCACTCACGCACATCCAGTGACTAATTGCCTTAAATCCCTAGCTGGCTTTGCTGGTGGCATTTTAGCTTACTGAGGCAGAAGCAGCTTTGGAACAGCGATGTGACTGGGATGTGTGGCGAGGGACCGTGCTCGGGTGTTTCGGCCACGGACGTTAGGTTAGTTTAGGTTAGCTTAGGTTAGGTTAGGTAAGGTTCACAACACTTCACACTTCAAAACGTCATAGGTTGGTGGCCGATGGCCCAAACGTCCGTGGCCGAAACGTCCTACATTCGTAAAGAACGGAAGAGGACAAATTTTTACACTGCCAAAATTTACACGTAGTCAGCTGTGATTGCTTCGGCTAAATCAGTGAAACTGAACCAAGCTGAACGTATTGCTTGAGAATATGCAAGAGCTGCTCTACCAGGGCAATCGTGAGGCCTGGGAATCCTACGTTGTCGGAATATGGAAACAAATTGTTTTCATTGTATTTGCCTCGCAGGACTTCGGAAAAAAAAATACTGTGTCATAAACTAGAATTGTGTTTTAGAAACTGACCGAGAACGAATATTAAGGTTTACTGTATTGCAACCAATCTGGCACCTTTAGTAAATTACTCAATATGCGCTGTAATCACAGAGTCTCAGCAGCTAATTTCTAACTTAGAGTTCTAGATGGGAGTGTTTCGGCTTGTTTTATGACATCTTGAATGATCATGACTATCACATATATACATTTTTTTGTTTTTGTTTCGGAGGTAAACCGTAAATATAGTTAACTGTGTGATGGTGGTGACAGGTAGGTACAGCATCACATTCTAGGACCATTTTCACCATAGTTAACTTGGGATGTGGCACCTTTCATTGATGCTCCTTTGTTTGATGTGTGCTAGTATGTCCACTTGCGTTATTTTCTTTATTATACTACCTGTATTTCCAATCAGTGTATCAGTAAAATGCTACATACAGTACAGTAAGCTAAGTCAGAGTAACCCTGGAGCTGTTGTGGCAATGCTTATTATTTTCTAACTTCATACTGACATTCATCTTAACCTGAGATTCTTCCTGGAACCGAATAGTTACCGGAAAGCTATGATGATGCTGAAATAGTTAAGATTCCTTGAGATTCTTTTCGATGACATACATCACTTTAGCTCTTGTATACAAATGAAAACACTTTGTAACAGATCAAAGTCAAAGGGCAAGATCAAATTTTCGGTCCTATAATTCAACCAACTTTTATTCGAATCGGATGAGACTTGGCGGAAATACTAAGAGTCAGCCTAGGGTAAAGAAATTTTGAGAACAAATGATCAAAGAGCAAAGTCACAGAACAAGGTCAACGCAAGTAGTTTTTATCTGATTTAGACCAAAGTTGGTGTACGAGTTTCGGCTCAAGCACGAGGAAGGCATTCGATTCTGAAAGCAATAATTCGATGTCACAAGGCATGCTCAGACATTCGGCTCTTAGCCCAGTTGGTGAGCACGGGTATTGCAGTCGCTCAGTGCTCCCTGTTCGTTTCTGTATTTATGCAAAGAACTGTAGCTGTTATTTATTTTTTTATTTTTTTGATAAATATGCGTTCGAGGCTTACAGGTCAACTTTTTCAATTTCAGAGTTAATTAAAGTAAGATGAGTTAATTAAAGTAAGATATATTGAAAATTTCAGACACGGTAGCGAAGATAAATCTTATTTTTGAACAAGTATAGATCCAGAACCGATTTTTCCTTTTATGTAAGCCTATTCATATATTGTACTGTATATACGGCATGCATGTATGTATGAATGTATGTATGGATAGATGGTTGAGTGGATGGATGGATATATGGATGTTCGGTTTATCTATTTATTATTTATTTACTGATTTATATACTCATATAGTTAGCTGCAAATCTGGTAGCGTCATAAGGCAAGCCAAATGACCTTAGTCTCGAGGCTCACTGAGGAGCCAACAGTGTAATTATGTGAGTATAATGACTTAAAATTACGAAGAATTCAGTTTATCAGTTTGTCTTCCTATAAATCTGTTTTTCAACCATTATGGTCTCTATACTTGACCCCATAACTTTCCAGGTGCCTGTCCTTGACCCCATAACTTCCCAGGTGCCTGTACTAGACCCCATAACTTCCCAGGTGCCTGTCCTTGACCCCATAACTTCCCAGGTGCCTGTCCTTGACCCCATAACTTCCCAGGTGCCTGTACGTGACCCCATAACTTCCCAGGTGCCTGTACGTGACCCCATAACTTCCCAGGTGCCTGTACATGACCCCATAACTTCCCAGGTGCCTGTACTTTATCCCATAACTTCCCAGGTGCCTGTACTTTATCCCATAACTCCACCAGCAATAAAAAGTGCTGGCCTGCCTCCCACACTCCACCATCACACACACACACATATTTCGCGGCTCAGGCAAACTCAATTAAAATAGTGACAGTCGGTAAATTGTTTGTTGTTGCCGTTTGGCGTTTTGAGGCGGCTGGTGCAGGGGATATGGCGGCCGCTGTTGTACCACACACACGGGGACCGACTCACATTTTTACTCTTTTACTTTATTATATAACTTCTTGGTCATTTATTCTCTTGCTTCAGTGAATTCTTGCTTTCTCGATCCCATTTGTTCATCACTAGTTACTCCACCTAGCTCTTATGTTGTTTTTTTTTTCTAATCTTAGCGGATTCTTACCAAACTTTTCGGTTTTCTGTTAGATGCATTTTTCTTCTCCGACGGCTCTTTTCTTCCCCTGTCATTCTTAGGCTTTTCCCTTGCTTCTAATGTGTGTGTGTGTGTGTGTGTGTGTCTAGGGGTGTATGTTTGCATGTGTGTTTCATAACCGTTGGTATCAGATGATTCCCTATCTTACTGCTGACGTTAGCGACAGTCTAGCTTGCGTAAAAAATAAATAAATAAATAAATAAATAAATAAAATAAACTGCACGCAAAATTCCGGGAACTATCAAGTATAGAGCCTCACAAAACAACTAGGCACATAAAACAAATCGCCACACAAACAGTACCAAGCCATCGTCAACAACATTCCACCCCCAGACATCCCAGCACCATGAAGAAACGCCTACATACTCACTTCACGCGCAGGGCAACACAACATCTCAGCCAGAACACTCTATTACAAGTCCCCCTGTCGTCTTTTACCCATCATAGGTATATTTAAACAGCGCTGACAGTACACCCAGCTAGGCCGAGCTCAGGACATCACCCAGCTCTCCTCAGTTACCAGCTTTTATGTGAGTTGGGTGAAATCACAAATGACATGTCCCCCAGTTATAGAATAGGCCCACACAACATAACACATCTTAGAGCACTGCACAGCCCAAACCACGCTAAGACACACATTAGGGGCAATTGCTTACGTGCGGTCTACGGGCCTGTTCGGCCAGGCAGATAGGTGTTTCGCAAGAAAAGCAACAACACCCAGGTAATCACTTTTAGTTGTCGATAAAGAACAAACTTGGAATACTAAGAATTCTCCCAGAGGTGTCGTGACAACTCCGGCAAGTTTATGGCAACTTAATAAATAAAAGAACGACCTGCCGACCACACTTCTGAGTTCATTATTGTCCTTTGTTGTGGAATAAAATGTGAGAGTATAATTTTGTAGCACGGAATATGAATATATAATTTTCTAATATAAAATGTGGTGGCAAAATTTGTGGCACCAACTCTGAAGGTACAGTTAAAAAAGGGCTTATTATCTGCGCCATGAATTTCATAGCTTTTATTGTGAAGGCATAATTTTATAGCATGTCATGTGAGAGGATATATATATATATATATATATATATATATATATATATATATATATATATATATATATATATATATTTGTCATATCATGTGAAGGTATAATTCTGTAGCATACAGTATAATCCACGGGTTTAATTTTATGGCATATAATCAAAGAGAACGATACTGACGGTGTGAAATTGTGGCTAGTTGGTGGCGCGTGTTGTGTGGTGGCGCCATGATTACTTTTGCATAACACAGAACATGTCAAATATTTTATCCAGGACGTTACAGTGGAATGATACTACTTTAACTGCCGTAATTGCGAGGGATCTCCCACACCATGAATATAATAATCTAGCACTTGCAAAAATTATCGTGGTGCTCTTACACAAAAGAGATTGGTACAGTAGGATATCCTGCAAAGTGGACGTAGTGTAACCTTTCACTCTAGGACAGCCTGGAATGAAAATCTGACGGAATGGGGAAGATAATAGAGAAATACTGCTATTGCAATTTTAAAGGTGTACGTAAATTACAGACTGCTAACACTGCCATAGAAATGTAGGATGATCGCCACATAATTACCGTACATTGACGTTCTGCTGTGCAAATCGCCATGAACATACTAAAACAGAGGATCCTAAAATTTGTACGTTTGTGTGATTTGGCATGTGATCCCATAACTCCCTTAAAAAGCCCTGAAAATGAACATGAATGAACACTCAGGGAATGTTATACCCGCGCCCCCAGCTGGTCTAAGGGCCGAACATTGGATTGTGCCTGACCTTAACCCTCAAAATCGAGTCCTTTCATCCTTGCTTTACCCTGAACCCTCCAACAAAGCTTGGTCGAAGTCAGCCTGAAACTGTTAAAATTGTCCTTGCCATATGACCTTGACCTTTGACCTTTCCCTGTGACCTGCGGATGGAACTGTTTCGGTAGTTATATTTTTCTACCGCAAGTTTTGGTCAGAATCGGATAAAAACTGTTTAAATAACCTAGCCAAGTGACTTTAGCCTTTGACCTATTGTCCTAAAAAACTACACCCCCACTGGTTGACCCACAACCTTTCCATCATATGTAATTAAAAACAGATCAAAATTGTTTTAGATATTTTGCTCACACACAGACACAGGGATCGAACTTTGACCTTGCCTAGTGACCCTTACCTTTCTTTATTGCTTTAAAAATTGACTCAAAATCGTTCTCGCCATAGCCTGAACCGTTTCACCACATCTGGTTTAAAGTGGACAAAAACTGTTGAAGTTTGTCATGCTAGGTCAGACTTTCGCCTAGCCTGTGACTCTGACCTTTCATCTGTTGCTCTAAAAAAAAAGAAAAAGAAAAAAAAGGTGCCCTCAAACAGTACACCGTCAAGCGTTCCATCACCTTTGATTTAAATTCGATGAAAGCTTTTAGAGTTGTTTTGTTCAGAGTTACACGTCAAGTAAAACAGTACCGCGCACTATCCATCCGTCTCCCTGTTCTCTGACGCCTCAATCCCGTGAGGGGTGGCCACAAACGTATCGCCTCCGTGTCACTCTGTCCTTGTCATTTCGCTGCCCTCCCCTCAACTTACACCCCCCTCTCTCACATACCTCTCTATTCCATCCCTCTGTCTCATTCTCGCTCCCACTATCCTTCTCCCCCCTCCACCTCACTCACATACACTCTCCTGGTTAGTCTCTCACTGTCCATCCTCTCCACATGCCCAAACCACCTCAGTGTATTTCTCCTAACGCATTCTATCACATCAACATCTACACCACAAAGCTTCTTCGCTTCCTCAATTGGCAGCCTCTCTTTCCATGTAACTCCAATTACTCCTCTCATATAACTCATTTCCACTGCTGTCACTCTTGTGTCCTTCCAACAAGGTCCAAGCTTCACTTTCATGCATTAGAGTTGGTATCACAATACTATCATGCAGCGACTTTTTTACGTCCATGCCCACTTCCTTATTTCTTATCGCTGCTTTCAATGAACCAGCAACCTTTCATCCCTGCTGTACCCGTTCAAGCACTTCATCCTCCAAACTTCCATCCTTACTCGTTACACTACCCAAGCACTAAAATGAACTCACATTTTCCATTTCCTCACTATCCGCCCTCATTGTGCATTCGCTCTCTTCTCTTCTCACGAAGACTGCAACTCTACCTTTTCCTACATTCACATATAGATTCCGTTTCTTACATGCTTTCCCAGTCTCATTCACCAAGCCTTGTAGTTCCTCTTCATTTTCACTTAACAATACAGTATCATCTGCAAACAACAGAAGTTTCCAAACGCTATCCTCTCTCATTAGGGCTGCTCCAACATCCACTGCCCTACCTTGTATGTCTTTAATAACTCCTTCGCTATATCCCTGTTTCAATCCAACATTCAGATAGAAAAATTCACTCAGTTCATCATCCACGCACTGTAACCCTAGCGCCCTCATACTTACTCTTCAAGGCATTCAATAGTTTCCCATTACTCAATATACTTTTTATATTTTCCAGATTCCTTGTCTATCCACTCTGTCATATGCTTTTTCCAGGTCTGTGATGGCAGCATACAACATATTTTCCTTTTCTAGAATATTTTCCACTATACACATTAGGATGAATATTTAATCAACAAAACTTCTTTCCTTCCTGAAACCCCGCTGTTCTTTTCCAACGAATTCCTGTATTATTTAACCAGCTTTGTCAGGTAGTGTTTAACCATATGCTTTTCTTATGACACTAAGATGACAAATGCCCCTTTGATTACCACTCACTCCTTTTCCCTCCTTGTCCTTTGTACAGGGAATAATTATACCTGACTTGCAATCCTCTGGAACTCTACCTTCCTCCCAGGCCAATCTGCACATCTTCCATGTCCATTCTACTACTGTCTCTCCCCCATGCTTCAGCATTTCACCACACACTCAGCTCACGCGGTTATAAAAAATGAGAAGGTTGTGTAGAGGTATTTGGCCAAGACTGAAGCGAACTGGTGTAGATATTAAGAATTGGCCTGAAAGTGACAAATGTTTGGAAAAGAAAGATTGAAAAAGAAGAAGGGGGGAAAAGGAGGAGGAGGAGAAGGAGAAGAACGAGAAAAAGAAGGAAGAAGGAAGGAAAGAAACTGGGCAAACACAGCAGGTCTCCCAGTACGGTGTGGAGATCTAAAAATCCCACGGAAATACCCAGACAGCGAAGGAATGACCCCCACCGATATTGGATCTGTTTTCATGGTCTCCTGATCGCTTACCTCCAGAAATTTGAGGCCTTCTGTTTTTCTTTTTTCTCGATCCTTTATTCCTGTTATTCTTTTTCATTTATTCTTCGTCCCACTTCTTCTTTCCCCAGTATAGCTTGCCTCCTACTGTCATAATTCACCCTTGCTAATTTTCTCTATTTCTTCCATATTCAAATTTTTCCCAACTACTTCTTCCCTGCTCGTTTATTTATTTTGTTTTCCCCCTTTTTTCTCTTTGATCCTCAGCGTCATTTTGTTCCTGATTCTTACTTATTTTTTTACCTCCTTGCTTAACCCTTTCGTCTTTCGTTCTTCACGTCGTCTTCTGCCCCCTTCCTACCCCCTTTCAGCTCCTTCCCTTCTTCCCATCCCACTTGTATCCAATTTTATTCGTGCATGTCCTCTCTCCTTTTCTGTTTCTCTCCTCCCTTCTTATTTCCTTTCCGCTTTCCTCCTGTTCGTTTTCGACATGCTTTCCCGCGCCCTTCCTCCTGGATACTTCTTCACTTTTTACTAATTCTTCATTTTTTTTCGTTTTTCCTATTCCTCCACGCCCCTTCTTTTATCCATACGTGCCTGCATTCTCCCTCACCCTCTCCTATCAACCTCCCTTCCTCCATCTCTCCACCTCCCCTTTCCTCTCCCTCCCTCCGCCATCATCTCCTCCTCTCCATTCAGCCAACACCTCACCCTCAGCGAAGGTTGCATACTGATCGCCGTTTTCGCTGGTGATGGGAGGGGTAACTGTGGGGAATTCGATGACTCGCCGAGACGCAAGGTCCTGATACTGATCGTGATTCAGGTGCCTGCTCATAAGTAGGATAGTATGAGGAGCAGTGTTGCCAAATGGAAATATATGAATCCGTTAGTTTGGCCTCAAAAGTGATAAAAATAAGCCAGATTGAGGGAAATGAAGGAAAAAACAGCTAGATAGGACCTCAAAATCTCCCATACTTAAACATTTTAATTTTTACCTGCCACATTATTTTTAAAACCACTAGATTTAGCGGGAAAGCTGCTAAATCGGCAACACTGATGATGAGGTCGTTGGGAGGACTAAGGACTGAGGAAGGTATATAACTCGATTAATCCTGGCTTTAAAAACTGGAAAGAGTGGGGCATTCCAGTCCTAGATGGATCAAGGAAATAATGAGTACGTAAGGATGTCAATGCTTGCCAGATTCATTTGATATTTTAGGATGTGGCTGACTCTGCTGGAACCTACTGTATGTTGTATGTGCGGGGATTGAATGAGCGTTTTTGTCCGTCAACTAAGTAGAATGTGATTTTTTTATACATCAGATGTCTGTGTATATACTGTATATGTCTCGTTTGTTACAAGTGGATTTAGTGTGACGTCCTGTTTTAGCAGACTGACCGACGTAGTGTGTCTGGAATCACGTCTAACCCATCATGGAACTTAGTTTTGCGTGGCCTTCAATTTATTAATACTAATATGAATGTGCATATCATAAAAGGTGTTGTAATGTTTTCAGCAAAGGTTAGGTGGAAAGGTAGGAACCGGGAAGAAGGAGGGAAATAATACGGTATGCAGACACATGATAAATAATTTGACATTAAACTTATGTCCCGTGAATCAAAGTAAAAGAAAAAGGCATAATGGATGGGGCAATTTGAAGGACTGTTGTGGTCCATGGAGAAAAGAGAAGTTGTAATTGGAGAAGATGGAGAGAGAAGTTGTAATTGGAGAAAGTGGAGAGAGAAGCTGTATCTAAATAAACGACAGGTTGTAATGACATCAAGCAGTTAGTTCACCCTCATCTGTGTGGGGCTTAAACCCAACTCACCACTGCAAATCTAAAAGGCGTAATTTTAAACGTGCAGTAATGAGGTGGGTTCGAGGCCCACGCAGATGAGGGTACATTAATGGCCCTGTGTTATTACAACCCATCATCTATTCTATACGACTTGTCAGACATCGTTGCTGGAAAAGCATAAATTCACTACCACTCACAGTGCAATCTAGGTCGCGATATGTGGACCCAGGGATGGCCCGACGGGGGGGGGGGGTCACCCCTCAATGTGTGTTCTGAGTTGGTCAAAAAATTACAGAGCTGGTCAAAAATGGAGAGTGGAGATTTTTTTTTTTTTTTTACACAAAAGGAGAGGTCTCCAAGAGGACAAAATATTTTTTTTACATACGTTTTTCTTTATATATATATATATATATATATATATATAGAGAGAGAGAGAGAGAGAGACAGACAGACAGAGAGAACAAAATACAAAATACTCGTTTCCTTCCTGTCAGGGGAATAATCTAAGCCAAAATCAAGTACCATACGGTAATTAACCAAGGTGACTGGACCTGGACCCCCTTCACCCATGGAACGGTGGCAAGGGGGGGGGGGAGCCATTAATTTGGTATGTTTATATCTATTTATTTGGTCAAACCGTAACATCAAACGGATCAAGTTGGTCAGAATTGTCCTTACCCCCCCCCCAATCATATACTACTCGGGCCATCCCTGTGTGGACCCAAAAGGAAATACGTCATAATTGCCTGGTGGTCACACATCTCTTTGACTTGCAGTTGTGATGTGGCTTCGGCCCAGCACAGATGAGGGTGCCTTATCGACTCGATGTTATTACAACTCGGAGAGAGAAGAGGAGGGAAAAATAGGGAGAGACAGGCCCTACAAACAAACTTTTGAGGCTAAACCTCGAGAATTATTAAGTTACATGATATATGGAGCCTGAGAAGATGGGATGAAAATTTGCAAGCCTGGTAGGAAGCAAGACGAGATGAGCGTGAGAAATATACTCCTACTGTCTGAATGTGTTGGGAGCGACTGAGAATTACCAGGGATCAAAAATTCAAAAGTGCAGGAGTAAATCAGAAGAGTGTTTTACTGCATATTGGTAGTCAGGAAGGATGGAAAAAGGAGATTGGCCTGGGAGGAAAACTAGAACAAAGAGTATAAGAATCCGGTGTGCTGTATGAAGACTATGAACAGTGGAGATTGGTCTGCGGGCAAAACTGCTAGCAAGCGGGTGGTTAAAAGCATAAAAATAACGATGGTAAGGCGTTAAAAGGAACTGTGATCCTGAAGGTAAAATAATGAGGACTGGATTGAGTCTCATCCTAAGAAGAGATACGGTAATTTCTGAGGAAGAAAACAGGGCATGGTTGCAGCAACAGCTGTGACAAAAAGGATGGATGGCAGTAGATGTGAGTAACTTTGTAATGCATGGACGGCGACAGTCAAGAAGCTGGAGAACGATCTACGAGCAGTTATTCTGAGAGGGGGTTACGTGTATGGGAATTGATAAAGGGAATTCTGTAAACTGTTACAATTTAGGCGACGAAATTTTGCCTTGTTCATATGAATGCTTGAGATCTACCTGGGCAGGTGTGTGTAATTCACCGGGTCGGTCAGGATCACGTGATGGTTTTGTGATCATCGGCAGTTTACCCTCCCGGAAGAGAGCTGAGAGCTCATATAGTCCGATTTAAGGGCAAAGCCTTGACCTTAACACACGCACACACCCATCCTCTTGCTCAAAGAGGACAGTGACCATCCGCTTTGTCAGTGAAACTTTTTCGCATCCCGAGCAAGGCGCGAACTCCCGTCTTAGCAGATGCTAGGCGAGAGTGTTACCACTGCACCAGCGAGCGGTGTGCACCAGCGAGCGGTGTGTGTGTGTGTTCTTACCTAATTTTTCTTACCTAATTGTATCTTTACAGGAATGAGTTAAGCTCGTGCTGTCCCGTGTTTTGAACCATTTTTTTCATACTTGTCTTTGAATTTTTGAATAGTTTTGACACTATTTCATTCGGTAGTGCATTGAGATGAATATATACTTGTACCTCTTCAGAGTCATTTTAATATAAACCCAGGATGTTGTAGTACCTGTGAAATGATAACAGCGGACGACGACACGACACCCACATGAGGTGACAACAGAGGGTTAGATGCAGCGTACGGGGTGTCCGTACCATAGGGGCACAAGTCCCGGGTAGCTGCACACCCCTACTCCCTGGAACCGACCCGACCCGTACACCTCAGCCCGGGCGCATTACTTTCTCTCCAGCCCGGCCTGCGTCAGGATTGGGGTGGAGCTGAACCTTATGCTTCTTACAGCCCCACGGAGACGGCCTCAAGCTGCTCCAATTTAGAGACGGCCTCCAGCTGCTCTACATCAGAGATGACCTCGAGCCACTCCACATCAGAGACAGCCTCCAGCCGCTCCACATCAGAGACGGCCTCTAGCCACTCCACAACTGAGACGGCTTCCAGCCCCTCCACATCAGAGACGGCCTAAAGCTGCTTCTCAGAAGAGATGGCCTCAAGCTGCTCCTCAAACGAGATGGCCTGAAGCCGCTCCTCACAAGAGATGGCCTCAAGCCGCTTCTCATAAGAGATGGCCTCAAGCTGCTTCTCACAAGAGACGGCTTCAAGCCGCTCCTCACAAGAGACGGCCTCAAGCCGCTCCTCACAAGAGACGGCCTCAAGCTGCTCACCTACTGAGACTGCCTCAAGTCGCTCCACCAGGACTACCCACACGGTTGGTAATGGTCCTGAGGACAAGACACTGACGATGGCCTCCTGCCGTGCCCGCAGACGAGAGACGTCCTCTAGCCACTCTATGCCCACACATTGTCCTCCTGCGTCCACCTGCCGTAGTACCAGTTCCCAGCCAGGGAGCCCACCACTGACAGCCTGGTGGCAGGGCCCTGTACTGTCCCCAGGGTTATTCTCTCTGCAGCCGGCAGCTGAGGAGGACCTGCCCCTGATGGACCCCTCCCCAGAACGACACAGCAGTCCCCTCCTGACGGGGAAGTACCCCAGAGTGGACCGCAGCCCCCAGGTCTCCGACGGCGCCCCCAGCTTCCTGGCCAAGACCCACCTCCTGGCTGAGGCGACGTGGATCCTCCACCCAACGGCTCAGAAGGCGTCTGGAGGAGTTGTTTGGCCCCTACCCCGCCAGCCAGACCTCTGCCCCCAGACCCCAGCACCCAGCGCCTTTCATTACGCCCACGAGGGTCGACATCAACCTACCTGGACTATGAGACTCAGGTGTGGATCAGTACGAGGACATAATTATAGTAGAGTGCCAAAAGTGGAATCATTAAGTGACCATGATCAGACAGTGACATAAAGTGCAGTGTGATATAAGTAAGGCTCCCGTACCCAAAGCAGTGATATTATTATTCAGCAAACCCCCCCCTTTGCACCTATACCAACTTAGACTCTCCCCCCCCCCGTGTGCTCCCTGCAACAAGATCAAGTCAGTGTCTCCCCCCCCCCCTAGTGATTATCACAAGGTTGGATATAAGAACTTTCATGTGACCCGGAGCCAGTGGTCCTAGAGACTGAATATAAATAACCCCGAGGCACCTAGAATCATACTGTGAACTGTACCACTCTGAATTGTGAACTGTGACTGTCACGTATCCTGCGAGATACGCTCACCCCTATTCAGCAGCCCCAGAATTGATGAATAAGAAATATTGTGAGACATCTTATTGCCCTTGTGTACACCTAGTGAATATACGTGTACGGTGTTGCCTTGAGTTTTTATGCCCTGTTCCTCCTATATTTGTAGTATCGCCCCGGTCTTGAAAAAAAAAAAAAAACAGTACTAGGCCAGGCGTTCTTAGGACGGGAAGCCGCCCTAAAAACACCTAGCATGACAACCTGTTATACTAGGATTTTCCAAGTCCAGTGGGGAACTTCTAAACAGAGACGAACACAAAGCAGGACTCGATACCTTAAGAGTACAGGGTAAACACAAACACCAGGTGGCAAGGAGAAAGATTTATTATGACACCAGGTTTCACATACAGTTCTGTGTCGATCATGAAATCTATCTGCAGGAAATGACCAATGGGGGTGAAGGGGAATTGGGGAGGGGGAAATCTGGAGGGAGATGTCCCGGAAATGACACACTCGCCGCCGGATATGACACACTCTGGAAAAGGAAGGGGGCCGGGGTTTAACTTTACATCTGTATGTGTGTTGTAGTGTGGTGAATTAGTCGTGACAAGGCTAAGGCGGAAAAGTGATGGCCCGATGTCTGGCTTTTTCTCTCTCTTAGTCTGGCCATTGGATTTGTGATTTGTGCCCAGGGTGGGTCTAGCTGTGAAGTTAGAAGGGAACCATGACAGTCGGGACAACAAGTTTATATCACCAGGCCCGGAATTCCTTTTCCAGGGGTAGGAGGGCACTCTCTACCTGTGGGAGGGGATGTGTGTGTGTGGGACTGGCTCCAGCGACTGGTTCCAGCGACTTGCTCCAGCTTCAATATCACGTTGGGGAAGCATGATAGACTCTGGGGAGTGCGTGTTCTGGAACTCCTTCTGCGTTGCCAAGCCGCCTCTAGCAAGCTCGGGGGTGCTGCATCTAGCAAGCACACTGGAACTCCTTCTGCGTGGCCAAGCTGCCTCTAGCAAGCCCGGTTGTGCTGCCTCTATCAAGCACTAAGTAAACGAGCCCTCGCCGCTGCCGGTACTGGTGGCCCAATCTGCAATACGGTCGGTGTCGTGGGTCCGGTGTCGTATGCACGGAGTGACTTATGCTGATATGACAGTGGGCTAGAGGGACTTCGTGCCACGGGGTGTGCCGGCTCCCTGTGTCCTAATTGGGCTGACACTCGTACGTCCGCGACATGGTTGTGGTTGCTGCACACATCTTCTCCTGCCCTCTTTATAACCGGAACTGCTGTAGATCTTTCAACTTGTTGTGTTGGGGCCCTGGGTATTTAAGCACCAATAAGAATTAATGAAGACACCCATGGGTGACGCTAAAATATAACTCAGAGTCGACTACAGTGAGGCAGGGATAGGGATAAGGATTGCTGTCCCGAGATAGACCTCGATAGATAATATAGCCATTCTAGGGTTACAGGAGCAACCCCTCCCAGCATAGGCAGCTACCCGGACGCGGCGCGAAATCTCGACCTCGCGATTTCGTCACACGTACAATTAGGCTGAAACAGGGTCATAATTGACTAAATGTCTATCTTTCTATATACTGATAGACCCCTTAATCCCATAAGGGGTGGTCACAAACAAATCGCCTCCATGTCGCCCTGTCCCCTGCCATTTCACTGCCCTGCTCCCAGCTCACCCCCCCCTCTCTCATATACCTCTCCACTCCATCCCTCCATCTCATCCTCGGCCTCCCCCTCCCTTCCCCCTCCACCTCGCTCACATACACTCTTCTAGTCAGTCTCTCACTCCATGCTCTCTTTATGGCCAATCTAAATGTACAGCTTATAAATAATATCCAAAGCTTACGCTATTGAATGTACATAGACCTTGATAGTTCACCCATGAAAATTAATTATTATAGCATAAATTAACTAATATTAAGTATATTTAAAGAATGAGGAATCGTCCAGGGTGCGAACTGTCTTGACGGGGAATTGTCCAGGAACTGCACTGACCCTCCTGAAAATCAATAGTAAAGTGCAGTATAAACAAAAACGTTCCATAGGTGAGGCATTCCAGTCGCCATCTTCCTGCTATCGACTCCCGCAATCCCTATTTTACTCACCCCTCCGGTAATAGATCACGATTGGGTTCTTAAAATGTCACAGTGATCCCAGCTACTGATAATTGCTAATAATTATTGGCAATGTTAGGTATATAGGTAAAATATAATTCAAGATATACGCTGCTTGGAGTGAGATGGCGGATGTTTAGCGTCAGCGCGATGGTGTGACTGTCAACTGGACGGTGTTAGGAAGATTTTTTTGGGCCAACGTCATTAAACCCCTGAAAAAGAGATGGCCGCACTGTGATCATGTGAGATTTCATTATCACCTGTAAACCCCAGTGGTGCCGATGTCTACGTTTTTCCTCAGGGTAAATATTAATTTTCTTTTCCCGGTCTTATTTGTAATTATTGTGTGGACATAACCCCGTCTTCCTACGAAACAACATCATCCATGAATCTTGACCCTAACAACTTTGGGAAGGACATTTGCAGATGAGGTAATTATGAAGAACACTGCCCCAGTTTTCCCAGTCCAAATTGGTTGATTTTCGGGCCAAATTAGTATTATTTATAGTTTGATGTAGAGTACACACCAAAAATTATATTTGTAGTTTTCACCAGTGACACCTGTATGGCTAGTTGTGAGATTAAGGTAGATTAGAGCAGAGAAGTTTAGTAGTTTTTTTTTAGGGGTTAGTATTCAGTATTTTGGTCAGTTTTTGGTAGTTCTTATCATTCGATTTCAAAACAAAAAATACTTTTTCTGGTCGATTTTAGTGAGATTTGAATAAATATGAGTTTCATTTTTTATGGAAATCACCCATTTTGGAGATAGGCCTACCCAAAGCTATCTCCAAAAAAGTGAATTCCAACAAAAAAGCAAATCTAAAACAGGAAAATCACTTGTCTAACTTAACCCAAGCTAACCTAACCTAACCTAACCCAACCCAACCTAACCCAGCCCAGCCAAACCTAACCTTACCAATGCTGGTCCTGTCTACAGTGTAGTTCACTTCCACACTTTTTACACCTTGAGGAAGAAGGCAGAACACCATTATGGCGTAGGAAGCTCACAGTTTCTTTGTTATTGAAAGACGACTGTTGGCCTCAAATTCCGTCAGGGTACACCCACTACAAGAGGAAGCGATCGTGCAACAATATTTGAAATTTGAAGAAGTGCAAATGGTGTCAGTGATTTGATTGGCCCACCTTTTGGCCAATTTTAATCTCATTGGTCATGAGGCCCGAGCATGCCCAGTGGTCACGTGACATGACGCCTGGGAGAGGCCCTTAGCAGGGGGAGAGAGATTCACGTAAATTAAAAATTGAGGGGAGATCGGAGGTAATTAAATATAGGATTTCCACGTTAAATTAACAGGCATACCCCGATTTAACAATGTAATTGGTTAGGTAAAACCCCATTGTTAGGTGGGTATTGTATATCGGGGTACTTTTAACAAGTAACATGGAGCATTTAGCAGCCTTGGGTTTTCCCCCCTACCAAGCCCAAAACCTACTCAAATGAGCCCCAAAACAAGTTTAAAGCCAATCTAAATGGCCTAACAGCTGTCAAGGAAGCTAACGTAAGCCAATACCCGTAAGTAACTCACTAAAACTAACAAATAAAATATGAAAATCTTCAAATATGAGTCTGGAAAAAACTCAAGCTTAGTAAACTGTACCCCAAAATGACAATGTTCATCCCACCTATGGCAAAAATAGATTAAGTCTAAAAACAGTTTATAAATCAACCTAACCACACAATTTTAGTTTAAAATATCATTAAAATTGGTTAAAAAAGACAAAATCCATTGGTATACCGGGGTGAGGCCATTGTTAGACGGGGTATTGTGGTATTTCTACCCCATCATTAAACTGGGGTAACGCATGTAGGGGTATTGTATATCAAGGTATTGCTGTACATTTCTGAAGAGTTTAGTGGAGTAGATTCAAAATAGCGTGGTCCACAAAGTGATTGTCTCATATTTCTTGGATTGAGTGATGTGAACTATCGAAAATTGACCGTATTTTTTTTTTCTTTTGGCTCAGTAACTCCCAGTGACTCTTCTAATGCATTCTGAGATATTTCCTCATCAAAACAAGGGTGGTCTTCTCGGTGACATTTCTGTTACAAATGCATCTTTATGGTATTTTATGATCATCCTGAAAATTACTTGCCATGACTATGGGGTGGGGATATGGATCTTGTGACAGTTACTTTAAAGTGACCTGCGACTGTGACGGTCTTTGCCAACCTTCTTGGTTGTTATTCCTACAGTGTTGCTCCAAATCAATCTTTCATGTACCTTTTATGAATGAACCGGTGAGAGAAGTGCTGCTAATCCCCCAGCCAATTAGCAATGACTTGGGCATGCTGGGTGTGACCCCATCTTCCCATGACAGGAAGCATGGCCTTTCAAAGTTGTCACAATTGTGTGATAGTTATGCTTCAGGGCAGTTGGGTATAGTCCAGTGGTGTTTTCAAAATAATGTGGCAAAAGTAGAGATCTTTTGCAATCACAGGGTATACCTGCTGATGTTGTGTCCAAAGTGATACAGTTTGCTGGTATAACAGGGACGAGAGATACTGGCAATGCAGTAATCCCTAAAACCAAGTGTGCAACAGGCTGTGGGCATCCCAATCCCTGCTGAATTCGACAGACAAACAGGTTGAACACACTGATGTAGTCATGGCATACTGAAGTAGGTGGCCAGCCTAAGTTTCAGTGGTTTTCAGGGTTAGGACTTCCTTGCCATGCCACAGCAATGGAAGGAAATTTTTAAGAATATGGCCCACTAACTTTACCATGACAATGGCTGTGATAGGTGTCCGAAAATTTGATGAAATTCATTAAAGGGCATAGTCCAGTGGCAAGTCTCATATCAATCCATATTTCCTTTATATGCAAATTACATTGACGGATCCATTGCTCATGTGCTGATTGCTATATGTATATAGGCCTATATTGATAGACTGATATACTTGCACAGTATCCTATATATATATATAAATATTGGGAAGTGAGGAGTGTGTGCAGCAGCACAAACTATTGATCTGTGATATGGTGCTTAAAGAACAAGTGATGAAAAAGAGGACTTATGTAACTAGGGGGAAAATATGGAAGCTGGAAAACCAAGTAATAAGGGATGCCTTCTATAGTGAGATGAGGAGAGTGGTGGCTGAACAGGGAGCCGTAGACAGAGGCGTTAAAGAACAATGCAGAGCCCTCAAGAACAATCTCTTGAGAGTTACTGATGTAATATGCGGTTGGACAAGAGGACCACCAAGACATAAAGTAACTTGGTGGTGGGCTGAGGGTGTAGAAGCTGCAATTAAGGAGAAAAGAAGGCTTTTCTGGGAATGGAAGAAGGGTGGTAGCAAAGAGGAATATTTGGCTGCCAAGCGTAGGGCTAGAAGAGAGGTATACAGGGCGAGGTCTGAGTCACAGAGACTTTTACTTGATAACCTAAATCATGGGGAAAGGAAAAATATGATATTTAAGGTGGCAAATCAGATGGAGAGAGATAATCGGGATATTATAGGTGAGCAGTGTGTGAAGAATGATGAAGGAAGGGTAGTGGTGAACAGTGAGGATATTAAAGATGCATGGAGAGAGCATTATAACCGGTTGTTGAATGAGGAGTTTGACTGGGACAGGGAAGGTTTGGAGCCAGCAGATCCAGTGTCTGGCCCTTGGCCTTTGGTTGATGCTGCTACTGTGAGTGAGGCAATAGGCAGGATGAAGGTGGGGAAGGCAGCAGGTGTGTCTGGGTTGACTGTTGAAATGTTGAAGGCCTCAGGAGATATAGGGGTGAGGTTAGTCACTGACCTGATAAATATGATTATTTATGAGTGTGTTGTCCCAGATGACTGGCTGAAGAGTGTAATTGTCAATGTGTATAAAGGGAAGGGTGATGCCCTGGAAAGAGGAAATTATAGGGGTATAAAGTTTTTAGATCAGATAATGAAGGTAATGGAGAGAGTTTTAGAAGGTATGATTAGAGAAAGAGTGAATATCGATGAGATGCAGTTTGGGTTTATGCCAGGTAGGGGGACCACTGATGCCATATTCGTTGTTCGACAGCTTCAAGAAAAATATATTGTTAAGAAAAGGGATCTGTATTATGTTTTTGTTGATTTGGAAAAGGCCTTTGACAGAGTCCCTAGAGAGGTGGTGAAGTGGGCAATGAGAAAGCGTGGCTTGGAGGAGTGGCTGGTTAGGGTGGTTATGGCTATGTATATGGGTGCTCGCGCCCAGGTAAGAGTGAATGGAGATATGAGTGATGAGTTTTCTGTGAACGCTGGTGTGCATCAGGGGTCAGTTTTGAGTCCCATGTTGTTTATCATGGTATTTAAAGCCCTGTCATGTGACTTCAGAATGGGCTTCCATGGGAGTCGTATGCTGATGATTTGGTGTTGATTGCAGAGAACGAAAGGGAGGCGGAGGAAAGGTTTAGGAAGTGGAGAGATGGTATGGGGCACAAGGGCTTAATGGTAAATGCAGATAAAACAAAAGTGATGATATCTAGGGTTGGTGGCAGTACTGTCAAAGACGAGGGAGAGTGGCCATGTGCAGTTTGCCACAAGGGCATGGAAGTAATTCCATCTTGTGTGGTGTTTGTGATAAATGGGTGCACAAGAGATGCAGTGGTATCAGAGGTAGACTGTTAGATAATGCTGATTTTATGTGTGTGGCGTGTTGGGGAGAGCAGATGGAGATTGTCAGGCGTGAAAGGATTGAACTTGCTGGTGAATCTCTTGAGTGTGTGGAAGAGTTTTGTTATTTGGGAGACATGTTGTGTGCTGGAGGTGGGGCTGGATCTAGCTCTATGGCTAGGGTGAGGAGTGGTTGGAAGAAGTTCAGGGAGCTCTTGCCTCTCCTGACATTGAGAGGACTCTCCCTATGTGCTAAGGGGTCTTTGTATGCAGCATGTGTTTAGAGTGTAATGCTGTATGGTAGTGAGACCTGGGCAGTAGAGGAGGAGGATATTTGCAGGCTCAGACGTATAGAAATGACAATGATTAGGTGGATGTGTAGTGTGTCCCTGCGTCCAAGGTCTGGGGGGGCTGGGTTTACGATGGAAAGTGGAGAGGTAGGATGGGACTGGAGTGTATTGGTGCTGTGATGAGGAGAGGTAGATTGAAATGGTTTGGGCATGTGGAAGGGATGGAGGATGATAATTGGGTGAGGAAGGTGAGAAGTGTTCATATTGAGGGTGGGGTTATGAGGGGTAGACCGAGAAAGACATGGGACGAGGTCATAAGTGTGACCTCAGGGTTAAGGGACCGAACAGGGAGGCTGCAATAGATTGTGCAGCATGGAGAGCTGCCACTAGGTGACCAAGGCCGACGCATGCAAGAATGTTGGAGCCTTTAAAAATGAAACGAAACAAATATGTATATATTATATATATATATATATATATATATATATATATATGTGTATATATATATATATATATATATTTATATACAGATGCCACAAAAGTAGCAGCTGTGGCTCAGTGGGTTAGAGCGCTCTGCTCTGACCGAAGGGTAGGAGGATCGAATCCACCCAAGGGTCATTGGTAGACATCAGGAATGGCAACCGGGCATAAAATGCTACATGCTTCAGTCCAAAAGTCCTCTACCCAGGGGCAATGCCTTAGCCCTTCGGGGATACCTGGTGTAAAACCAAATTATTTTGTTTATTATTATTTTTTTTTATTCCACAAAAGAAACCGACCACACAGGGCATCTTGTAAATAAAAATCACACTCCAGGGAATATAATAATGATAGGAAAACTAGTGCACTGCATCCTAATACAGTACTTGGTAATGTTGCCTTTGGCCTCATTTACAGTCTGGAGGCATTTGGGCATGCTGTCTGCTTATTTAGAAAGTATTCTACATTCAACTCCTTGACCCATATGTTGCAAATCTCATCCATAAGGCAAGGCACTGATGAGGTCATGAATGTTGTAGGCCTGTCCATCATATACTTCCATGAATTTTTTTAATGGAATTCCGGTCCAGAGAGTTACGGTACCTGGCCAAAACAGCACTTCACTTTCATAACCCATTTTGTCTTGGGCAGAGTCCTGCATAAAATGTTTGCAAACGTGAATGTCATAAAATTGCAGGAGGTGGTTGTCCTGCACTTGCATATACCTGTCAGCATTCATTATCATGTTTTTAGGAAGTGGAGGCCTCCCCTGCCCACTTCCCCACTAAAACAACCTCACATCATTATTCTGTCACTGTTCTTGACTGATATTGTGATGCCTCCTTACCCACTCTCATCAGAAAATGCCTCAATCATTGTAGTTTCTTGCAGAGTCAAGGCATTTCTGGTGCATTTGTTTGGTCAGAAGTGGTTTCTTGACTGGCAAATATGATGGCAGGTTCAGATCCTTCTGCAGCAGGTGTTGGATGGTGTGGATAGTAACACCTTGTAGGAGATTGGGATGATTAACTTTGAGATGTGTAGCCATAATATCAGGAGTTTTAGGTACCTCATGCCATAGGAGACTGTCTGTAGCCTTCGTTGTCTTGCATTGTCATCCTGGATGAGGTTTTCTTGGAGGGACAGCATTTGGTGGGAGGCCAGGGGCACTCTCCTTACCAACTGTTCTGACCATCTGGTTTTTTGTGCGGTTTCTTTGGTAGGGTTGTTCTGCCTCCAGACAAGCATATTGTTTTGGATAGATTTGGCTTAAGTAAGGTTAGGGTATGGTAGGATAGTCTAGGTACGGTTTAGTTTAGCTGGGATAGGTTAGAAGATAGGATAGTATAGATATGGTATAGATTAAGTTAGGGTAGGTTAGAATATTTTAGTTTAGATTAGGTTATGCTTTATTGGTTTTTGGAAGCAGTCATAAATTGGGAAGCTGGAGGAAAGTAAATGATGAACATCTTTTATACAGTGATGCTCTGTTGCATGTAAGAATGTAACAGATTCATTCATCTGTAGTGTCAGTGGTGGCCATGAGAATACTCTGGTAAGAGAGTAGTCAGACACAAGTATCATAAAATAATAAACTTCCCAGACAAAAAAACATTGTTGCAGCTACAAAATACTCAGATTGCTTTTTAAAGACACATGTACCAAAAAAGAAAAAAAAATGGTTGTGGTTTGTAAGCACCCACAAGTGATGCCTCAAAACTAAAATATTACCATTTGTTTTCTCCCTTATTTTGGATTATCCTCAGTAACATATAGAACTGATAGCACATCTCTTGACCATGTTTTATCATGACAGCTGTCAGTGTTGGAATAAATTATATATATATATTTTTTTTTAAGATTTTTTTTTTTTTTTTAGATTCTTTTATTTACCTCAGATTTTTAAAAAAATCTGTGATTTTTTTCCCCCAACCCTGTTTGTCTGTCTACTATATCTGTCTATTGCCAGATGCCTCAATTCCATAAGGGGTGGCCACAAACAGATGGCTTCCATGTTGCCCTGTCCAACGCCATTTCACTGCCCTGCTCCCAGCTCACACCCCCCTCTTTCATACCTCTCCACTCCATCCCTCCATCTCATCCTTGGCCTCCCCCTCCCTCTGCCCCCCCTCCACCTCATTCATATACACTTTCCTTGTCAGTCTCTCACCCTCCATCCTCTCCACATGGCCAAACCACCTCAGTGTGTTCCTCCTAACACTTCCTATCACATCCACATCCACACCACAATGCTCCTTTATATCCTCATTTGTCAACCTGTCTCTCCATGTGACTCCACAGGCTCCTCTTAAATAACTCATTTCCACTGCTCTCACTCTTTCTGTCCTTTCAACAACGTCCAAGCTTCACTTCCATACGTTAGAGTTGGTATCACAATACTGTCATGTAGTAACTTTTTCACTTCCATGCTCACTTCCCTGTTTCTTATCTCTACTTTCAAGGAACCTGCAACCTTTCTTCCTTGTTGTACCCTTTCAAGCACTTCACCCTCCAAACTTCCATCCTTACTCATCACACTCCCCAAGTACTTAAACGTACTCACATTTTCCATTTCCTCACCATCCAAACTCACTGTACATTCACTGACTTCACCTCTCTCAAAGATCATCACTTTACTCTTCCCTACATTCACCTTTAGTTTCCGTTTTTTACACATTCTCCCAAACTCATCCACCAAGCCTTGCAGCTCCCCTTTGTTTTCACTTAACAACACAGTATTATCTGCAAACAACAGTACAGGGAGTTTTCAAACACTACCCTCTCTCACTAGGGCCACTCCAACATCCACTGCCCTACCTTGTATCTCTTTTATTACCCCATCCATGTACAGATTGAACAACCATGGAGACATGACACATCCCTGTTTCAACCCAACCTTCAAAGAGAAAAATTCACTCAGGTCACTGTTCAAATAATCAGACTTAAAAAATTGAAAGTAATAATGTTAATGGGAAATGGGAGCAAGGCAGTGCACCACAGGCTAGCACTTCTTGGTATGGGGGAGGTGACTTACACTGTCAGATACTGAAGAAAGTTGCCAACTTGTCTTTTATATTTTGTCAAAATAGGATCATGATCATTAGAGTGGATCGTGTTAATGTGTATTCAAAGAAGAGTTTAGTTCGTATGTTAACACTGGGTATAATCACATTTATTGTTATCAAAGGGCCTTCTTTCCTCTGTTTTTTAATATTTGCCATGTAACAAAAGACAGTCGCTGGTGCCTGACTTGATTAAGATCAGTGCAGGAAGAGTACAGACCAAGCAGACGATGCATCAGTACAATACACATCCAGCACATTCTCTGTCTTCATCATTTTTACTGTAGTTATATAAAAAAAAAAATTTTTGATTTAAATCATGATTTTTCACTCTTGATTTAAATTGATTTAAATCATAACAACCCTGACAGCTGTTAACACTGCAAGAACATGCCGTTTTTCATGCAGGGAACAAGAAAATGACTGTTAGTAAGTGGTTATATGTTTGCATGCCATTTACTTCCACAGTTTTGAAGGATTTCAGGTTTGTTGACATCACATGAAAACTGTCTATACAGAATCAGGCGCATAATTGCTTGGAGCCTTTTTTTGGCTGGTTTTATTTTTCATAATTATCTTTACAGATGTTTAATTTTCACAGTACAGTAATCTCTTGATAATCTGACATAACAGAGCCAAAGGCATGTCTGGGTAATGGCTCTGTCCGGATATTGGACTTCTACCCTGGGTCTCCTTCGTCCATATCCTAACTTTGAAAGCTTGTGTAAAAGGCCACTAAAGTACTTCGTACAATATTCGTTTCTTTTGTTTGTTTAACACTACTCTACCTGGTCAAGCAGACCTATAAACCACAGCCAAGCAACTACCATGGTCAAGCAGACCCATCAACCACAGACCAGCAATCACCACTGCAGGGCCACACCCTGCAATGATCATAATTTCCACCCGGATGCAAGCATTTTGTCCGGATAAAATGGAAAAATGTACGAATAATGGTTTTGAATGGCCAGATCACAGTGTCTGGGTAATGGACTGTCCGGGTATTGGCCGTCTGGATAATGGAGGGATTACTTTTTTTTTTTTTTTCTCCTCCATTCATGCATATGTGCAGGTTGCACTTCTGTACTTCACAGATCTCTTGAGTGTACTGCACTGTACTGTACAGTATTTCAGTCTTGTATAACTTCTTGCAGTGCAAATTTTTTCTGGTAATGCTGAAGTGATCTGAACCTTCATGATGCAGTGTTATTCATTAATGTGCATTACCAAATATATTTTGTGTCCACAGTTTACATATATACTGGTATGAATATATATATATCTGTACATGGATGGGATAATAAAAGAGGTACAAGGTAGGGTAGTGGATGTTGGAGTGGCCCTGGTGAGAGAGGATAGTGTTTGGAAACTCCCTTTACTGTTGTTTGGAGATGATACTGTGTTGTTGAGTGAAGACAAAGGGGAGCTGCAAGGCTTGGTGGATGAGTTTGAGAGAGTGTGTAAGAAACGGAACCTAAAGGTGAATGTAGGGAAGAGTAAAGTGATGGTCTTTGAGAGAGGTGAAGTTAGTGAATGTACAGCGAGGTTGGATGGTGAGGAATCGGAAAATGTGAGTACGTTTAAGTATTTGGGTGGTGTGATGAGTAAGGATGGAGGTTTGGAGGGTGAAGTGCTTGAAAGGGTACAGCAGGGAAGAAAGGTTGCTGGTTCCTTGAAAGCAGTGATAAGAAAAAGGGAAGTGAGCATGGAAGTGAAAAAGTTACTACATGACAGTATTGTGATACCAACTCTAACGTACGGAAGTGAAGCTTGGACATTGTTGGAAGGACACAAGTCAAGAGTGAGAGCAGTGGAAATGAGTTATTTAAGAGGAGCCTGTGGAGTCACGTGGAGAGACAGGCTGACGAATGAGGATATAAAGGAGCGTTGCGGTGTGGATGTGGATGTGATAGGAAGCGTTATGAGGAACACACTGAGGTGGTTTGGCCATGTGGAGAGGATGGAGGGTGAGAGACTGACGAAGAGAGTGTATGTGAGTGAGGTGGAGGGGGGAAGAGGGAGGGGGAGGCCGAGGATGAGATGGAGGGATGGGGTGGAGAGGTATATGAGAGAGGGGGGTGTGAGTTGGGAGCAGGGGAGTGAAATGGCGGGGGACAGGGCGACTTGGAGGCGATTTGTTTGTGGCCACCCCAAACGGGATTGAGGCGTCTGGCAATAGATAGATAGATAGATAGATAGATAGATATATATATATATATATATATATATATATATATATATATATATATATTTATTATATATATATATATATATATATATATATATATATATATATATACAGTATATTGCCAGACGCCATAATCCCGTAAGGGGTGGCCATTGACCTCTTTGAGTTATTTGTTTTACAGGGAGGGGCACCAACCCTCCACCAACCCACTTGTTGACACGTAGGATTTGGTTATATGGTTACCACCCAGCATTGTATAATGGTTTCTTGGCTTACAGGAAACCATTTGGCTTGTCACTGAATATATATATATATATATATATATATATATATATACAGTAGAACCTCTTTAGTCTGGACCCCTTTAATCCGGATTTCTGTTAATCCGGACAAAATTTAAAAATAATAAGCTCCAAAAATATGTTGAAAGTAATTCTAAAGTCATTTTCAGTATCGGCGCGGAAAGCGATCGTCATTCATTTAGTCTCGGATCACGCTAGGTCGCAGCATGGGCGCCTGTTTAAACACACGCTAGCATTCGTTCCATCAACTAGTTCACCAACCACTAATATTTTTACGCTGTATTTCAAAAGTTAATCCTCCTTACCATGCCCCTTAATGCAAGTGTAGCTTCTGTAATGAATAAAGGTGTTAAAAGGAGGAGTTTGCTTACATAAAAATGGGTCAGAATATTCTGCAGTGTTTAGTGATTACTGTAGGTTATTTTTTGTACTTAAATGTGCTTTACTTGTACATCAGACATTAGCTTCTTGCCCATATGGATGTTATCAATATGCCAAAGATGACAATGTATTTTTTGCCTATATAAGTTTTATTTTTATTCCAAATATTACAGTTAATTAATTAATTTATTTTTTTGCCTGCACGGGCCTTAGTCACTTACTACAATTTAAAATGTAGGCTAGTTTCTTGTCATGGCCTTACCTGTAAATTTTGTAATACAAAACTATCTTACATGATTAGTTTTGTTATTTTAGTACCGGTATCCTTTCATCTTTTGCAGTTACGTAGGGTTGACACATGCCACATATGTTAATAATTAACAAACATACCATATGTAGATAGAGTTTGGTATGAACTGAAGATTACCCTGATGGTCTGGACAATCTGCTAATTCGGACAACCCTTCCCCCCATATAGTCCGAATGAGAGAGGTTCTACTGTATATATATATATATATATATACATACATACATACAGTACTATTAGTGCCCCTCCCTGTAAAACAATTAACTCTAAGCCCTTGGCCACCCCGTTTGGGATACATGGCGTCTGGCAATGGATGGATGGATGGACATACAGTACTCGTCAAAATTATCTAGCGCCTACCGCCGGGCGCGCAATACTTTTGGCCAAAAAAGAATCACCCATTTCAGGGGGTAAAAATTGAGCCACAAGTTTGTGGCGCTAGCATGATGTCACGGTACCCTGAGGCCTTCCAACATGCTGGTTGGTTCCCGCCTCAGTCGCCCATGGGCTGCCTGAGAGAGAGGAACTCCGCCGTGTCTCCTTCTCAAACTGCGCCATTTTTTACCGAGTGTCCCACAGTGTTTTGGCCTTCACCACTTTGTTATGGCACCTACCCGTGAACTGTCGAGTGAAATCATATCCCAGATCATTGCTCTAAAGGAGGCAGGCCACCAGACAAAGGAAATTAGTGAATTGGTTGGTGTGGCACGATCGACAGTGCGTCGTTGGTGTGCGCGGTTTCGGTTGGAAAACAGTGGTGAAGTTCCCACAGAGAAACCGAGGTCTGGTAGGCCTAGGAAAACTTCCCCAAGGTCTGTTAATGTTTTAAAACTTGCAGTGGAGTTTAATCCTCGTGTGAGTGCAAGGAAAATAAAGGAGAGCAACCCGGAAGTGTTTGGTGAGGTGTCTGTGAGAACAGTGTCTCGTAGGGTCCATGAACTTGGTTACACAAGTCACAGGCCTGTGAGAAAGCCTCTTCTCACCAAGAGCCAGAGAATTCGTAGGCTTGCCTTTGCTAATAAATATCTAAACTGGGGTGATGAGCAATGGTTGTCAGTGTTGTGGTCTGATGAGGCAACGTTTAGTGTTGCCTGTAACAGAGGAGCACGTGTGTATCGACGCAAAGGTAATGACCCACTTGACCCACGGTATGTAGAAAGCACAGTTAAACATCCTGATTCACTCATGGTATGGGCTTGTTTCTCTGGTCAAGGTTTGGGGAAGCTTGTTGTGCTTCCCAAGAATGTTAGAGTGAATCAGGATGTTTACCTGGAGCTTCTGTGTGATCATTTACCAGACTCATTTGAGCTAACAGGTGCATGAGTGTTTCAGCAGGATGGTGCACCTGCTCACAAGGCCAAATCGGTCACCAATTGGCTTCGTGACTGCGAGGTATCACTCATGAAAGACTGGCCAGGAAAGAGCCCAGACCTCAACCTGATTGAAAACGTTTGGTACCTCGTAAAGAAGAGTCTCCAAGGGAAGGACGTGAGCTCTCTGCCTAAGCTGGAAGCCGCCATTCGTGACTCCTGGGACAAAATACCCCTCCAGCACCTCAGGAGCCTCGCCCTTTCACTTCCAAGACATCTCAGGTCTGTGAAGAAACATAAAGGCTACCCTACGAAGCACTAAAGGTAAATAAAATGCATTATTTATATGTTTTTTCAATGTTGAAAGGTTTGTTTCTTAGGAGGGACGCAGGGCGCTCGATACTTCTGACGAACGCTGTATATATATATATATATATATATATACTTCACTCTTCAGAGTTTAGCAGTGGACCCTCCCCCCTTTTTTTTCTTACTCCTCTCCCATTCTTTTAGTGCCTGGCCTGGATACATTCACTTTGGTATGATCCCAAAGTGTTCAGTAAGTTAACCTATTTCTAAATCAGAATATAGTGCACTAATGATGTGTTTTATGTTAAGAGAATTTGTCTGCTAATCAAGTTTGAAATCTTTATATTGTGCTGAATGTTTTGCTGTGTGGGATTTTGCCAGAAGAGTGCCTCAAACACCACACTATGCCCACAGGCTCATAGTTATAAAGCTTATGGTTTCTAACCTTAAGGTTCCTTCTTGATTATCATTTGAAAATTTTCATTTCCTTCCTCTTTTGACAACCATGAGCCCTACCAAGTTAAGGAAGGGACAGGAAGAGCATGTCCCAACTAAAATGGTTGGTGGTAGCTTATGGCTTAATATATATATATATATATATATATATATATATATATATATATATATATGTATATATATATATATATATATATATATATATATATATATATATATATATATATATATATATATATATATATATATACTGCATGCAGTATACAGCCAGCGCTTGCTTAATGCACGATCAGAGTGTGTGAACCTCACATAACATAGAAGACAATTTTTGAGACCAGGAAATGGTCAAAATGCAAAAATGACCGATACAGCAAGGGTGAAAAAAAATCTGCCCATTTTTTTCAAAAACCGTACTACGCTGCGATGATTGGGATTGCACAGCCTGAGGCCATTTAAACAGTCATTAATTGAAAAAATAGGGTCATAACACGGTGGGAACAGACATAACACAGGCAGCGATGGTCATAGAACGGGTTGCATCAGCCAATGATGTATGGCTGTCATGTGTCTGCGCGGGATGTCGTCATTGAGCAGACCTTCTTCCTGCGCTCTGGCTCCACACATGCCGTGTGTTATCTTTCCCCTTTTTTGGCGACCGGACCCAGCCCAACTGTGCTACGGCACCGTGACCCAGTGAGACGTCGAAAGAGTCCGACCCAGGAGCAGAAGCTTCATGCCATCAAGCAGGAGAGAGAACGTAATTGTGCCATCGCCAAGGTTTATCAGGTCAACGAGTCATCTATTCATATGATCCTGAGGAAGAAAGACACCATTATGAAAATCGTGCGGGCCTGCAGAGGATCTCCCGTGGACCAGAGGATTTGAGTGTCTGACTCAGCGGTTGTTATGACGCAGAGGTTCCTGGTCATGTACCTGAACCGAAAGGACAGGGAAGGAGTTCCAATCGATTCCATTAACATAAGGAGGATGACCCGCCAACTGCATGCTGTAGCTTGCCATAAGCTGTCCCAACCTCCAGGCAGATTTAAGGTGCTGAGTGGTTGGTTTGCTAAGTTTAGTAGAAGGAAGGATTTGAAAAGAGTACAGGTGACAGGAGAACAAGTGTCAGCAGATGCTGGAGCTTCAGAGACATTCAGAGATGCCCTAAATGGAATCATCAGGGATGGGGTTATACTGCTGAGAAAATTTAAAACATAGATGAGACAGGTCTGCGATACAAGATGATGCCAAGGACTACCTATATCTCGAGAGAACACAGGCAGGCCAGGGGTAGGAAAGTTGATAAGGTGAGCATCACTCTACTTTTTCTCGCAATGTTGCAGGCCATAAGATGAGGCCATTACTTGTAAGTAAAGTAAAAAAAACCAAGGTGCTTTAAGCAGTTGAGACACATCAGTGAGTCCGTGGTTTATTGGGAGAAATCAAAGACAGGGTGGATGACAAGGGATATCTTGAATAGGTGGTACAAGAAGTAAAGGGATATCTTGAATAGGTGGTACAAGAAGTAAAGGGATATCTTGAATAGGTGGTACAAGAAGTAAAGGGATATCTTGAATAGGTGGTACAAGAAGTATTTTATTCCTGATGCAAAGAGAAGGTGTGAGGAGTTGGGCATACCATTTAAAAATCCTGTTGGTGCTTGATATCGCACCAAGGCACCCAACCTACTTGGAGGGTTTACATGAAAGTGTTAAGGTAGGTTTTTTTGCCAGCTAGCACGACTTATCTTCAGCAACCCCTAGACCAGGATGTGATAGGTTCTTTGAAGTACCATTATGAGACAATCTTGTTTGAGTATCTGAGGGAGGCCACAGACAATTGTGAGGAGGAACATCTCCTGCAAGAGGAAGTGCTTGATGGTGATGAGGATTTGGAGGCACCTAAAGAGGAGGTTTTGGATGACCCAGCAGATCCCCAGCCAGCTCCCTCCCGTACTTGTCAGCCTGACCCAGCTGAACCGATGCCCTGTCCTTCTCGTATAAACTGTGACAGCTCTTTGGAAAAATACAATATGAGGAATGTCGTCATGAACATTCTTTTGGCATGGGATTGGGTGTCTGTGGCAACAATAAATCACTCCTGGCACAAGCTGGCACCCGATTTGTGTGCCATTAGAGGTGGTGAGGTACAGTCACTACAGGCTGTGCAGCAGGAAGCGGTACAAGCATGCAGAGTTGTGCCAGGCTGTGAGGTGGTGCAAGAGGAGGATTTGGTCGCGGTGGTCGAGGACTACATGATGCCAGAGGATGCCATGCAACGCATTGAAGAGCGCAACAGGGAATATCCTAAGGCAGAGGACAAGGGGGATCAGGCTGAGGCACAAACCACGACACCAGTTATAACCATGGGTCACATAAACAACGTCTTGACTGGTGTAGAGGCGCTCAAGGAAACCATCATGGTTTATGAAGTGGATGAGGTTCGGAAGACTAATATGCTGGACACTGTTGCATGCAATGTGACTGTATGACGAGCTAAGGCAAGAGAAAATACAACAACGCCACCAGTCTACTCACTTGGTACTTTCATCCTCGACAGATCCCAGAGAAGCAAGAACCAGAGGACGATGCTATGTCTGTAGGTTCCCTTGACTTTGAGAGGTTTGTGCAGGATGCAGAGGATTTACAACAGAGGATTGTGTATGTACAGGAGTTACCTTCTTCCTCAGATGAGGACTCCATGGAGCCAGCACGGCAAGTGGACCAGTAGGGAGTCCTGCCCTACCTCGGAACCCCACTCCCCCTCCCCCCAGCAAGCCCACAACCTCTTCAATTCAAGGCGAGGAATCCTCCAATGTTTGTATGTATGAAATCATTATTAGGTAGGCAAATGTCTTGGGAAAAATCCCTGAAAATTGCCCCAAAAGGCGAACTTGAGGCTGGCTTGGGTACCATGAAACCCTTTAACATGTAAACTTATGGCCGTGTAATGCGAAAATCTCATAAAGTGGGACCTTCCAGGGACAATATTCGTGCGTTATGTGAGCGCTTGCTGTATATATGTATTTTTTTCTTAGGAGTATGCCACTTGGAAATTTTATTTTATCTATCCAACTTCAAACTCATATAATTTAAGAATTACAGCATGTTTCCATGTAAAGAATCCTCATATTGGGGTTGGCCATGGTATAGCTGATGCTTTCTGTGGACTGGAAGCTAAAATAAGTGCCAAAACTAGCCAATTCCCAATAGTAGCTGGAAGCTGTTGGGGGAAAAAAATTATGGTAGATTTATAATATCATTTGTAACAATGTGATAGTCTCTGCTTGGCCTTTGACTGTGCACAGTCATTCAGAAGAAAAACCGCTGATAAGCAGTACCAGCTTTGCTATCTCGGCTGGTAAAAAAAATATTTGTGCTGAATGTTTCCTGCTGAAGAGGAATGATAATGTGGCTAATTACAAAGCTTGTAATCACATTTCACTCATGACAGTAGCCTACTGTTGCTCCCAGGGACAGTGGTAGTCAACCATCTGCAACCTTAAATTAGAATCAGAAATTCTCTGATTTTCAAGTTTTGAGTTTCTACTGCATCAGTTTATTTGTCCATATGCAAATTATACAATGAACTGTTTCAGGTGAATGATAAGAGAGCAGATGGAGAGTGGATACCAAGTATACGAAGCAGCCAGCAGGCAGTGCACCAGAGGAGCTGATGTGTACTCTGCTGATCCCAGCTATAAAGCAGTGGTTGTGGCATGATTCATACATATCTTCATTCTGTCCATCCTGGCTCGGTGTGCATAAACTGGTGCACAATGTTATCAGGCTCACGGAGATACTGATCTGATGGCAGCTCTTGTCCCAGGTCCACATCTGAAGGCTGAACAGTGGAGCAGACATATCAACAGTATAGTCATCAGGGAACTGCTTGAAAAATTATTTCTGAATGGAGATGGAAATAAAGTCAAACATGTATTTTCACAAAAGAATGTTTGAGTGCATTGTCGGAGTACATTAGTTTGTTATATATTACATTTCGTCATTTCGGAAAATATATTATGCATGATAAGGCATGGATAATTTGATCTATATGTAGTTCTGCCTGGCCTATGGTCGTTTTTGAAAAGTTGTATGTCATGAAAAAATTAGTAGAAAATAAATGTTCGGATGTAGATCACAGCGATATATATATTTTTTTTTTATTTATTTTTTTTATTAACAGTTGTGATGTTTTGATAGTTACACCTGTTGGTAAAGACCTGTGTGTTGACAGTGATCTTTGAGTTGTAATTAATTATTATTTAGTATTAAATATCTACTGTTGATGCATTAATACTTACTGGAACATTTTGCACATAATAGTCATGTTAGTCATTGATTGTACTGGTGGCTGATAGTATGGCTAGTGTTAAGTGGGAACACAGTGGAGGTTAGATTTAAAATAGATAGATAGGTACCAATAGTTAGGTAGATTTTTTTTTATAACAAATACATTAGAATAAATATCTTAATAATTACCTGTTACTATTTATATGCATTGTTCATAACAGCGTGCAGATGTATTCACTACTTTCCAGTCTGTATAAAAATACAAAAACTTAATTACAAAAGATGATTAGTGAAAATTAGTTGAGGAGTTACAGTTTGAAATGTGTGATGAAATAATGGAAGTTATTAAGACAGAAAGAAATATGAAGTCAGAGTATGAGGTGAATGACGTAATAATGGAGATGGCCAAGGAAGAACCAAGTATTAAGTTTGAGTGTGAAGTGAGTGAGGAAATAATTGTAGAACCAGATTGTGAGGTGGATGGGGAAGTGGTTTTCATTGAGAATGGGATTGTCGAAGACCCAGTCGCCCTCTCAGCTCAAGGTGAGAAGTTCAGATGTTTACAGTGTGATAAGCCATTTACTTCCAAGAGCTCTTTAGCCCGACACTCTGTAGTTCATTCAAAAGTGAAGGAGTTCAGGTGTGATGAATGTGGTAAGCTGTTCAGTCAGAAAAGTCATCTCAATGAGCACTTGGTAGTTCATTCAGGATTGAAGGAATTCAAATGTGATGAATGTGGCAAACTGTTTACAAAGAAATCTAATCTCATCCGGCACTTGGATATTCATGCAGGAGTGAAGAAATTCAAGTGTGACGAATGTGGTAAACTTTTTGTTGATAAAAGTAATCTCACCCAACACTTGGTATTTCATTCAGGTGTAAAAAAATTCAAGTGTGATGAATGTGGTAAAATGTTCAGTCAGAATGGTCATCTCACTGAGCACTTAGTAATTCATTCAGGATTGAAGAATTTTAAGTGTGATGTATGTGGTAAGCTGTTTAGAAAGAAATCGAATCTTCTCCGACACTTGGATATTCATTCAGGAATGAAGAAGTACATGTGTGATGAATGTGGCAAAATGTTTGGTGATAAAAGCCATTTCAATCAACACATACTAATCCATTCAGGAGTGAAAAAATTTAAGTGTGATGAATGTGGCAAACTGTTTAGCAGGAAATCTGATCTGTCTCGGCACTCGGATATTCATTTGAGGGTAAGGAAGTAAGGTCTGATAAATTAGGATTTAGCCAGGCATGTTGCCTTGCACTGAGGAGTTAAGGACCAGTGACAGTTTAACACGCCTGGATGTTTACCCAAGTGATTATATAGAAAGATCATTAACACCTTGAGATTTAATGCACAGATTTGTTTTAAAAGTTTTGGGAAAATTTTACATTGAAGGCATTGCTTATGTGCATTCTTGCAATACCTGCAACATTGGTGGATCAGTTTGCTTGAAGTTCTAAGTGTGGATTGTAGCCTCCCAACCATGCTTACAACAGTGGCCATCAAATGGCAATGACAGTTGGGAGTTTCATAAGTCAGATGTTCCTTAAGGTGTTGATTGGGTGTATTGTACTGATGACTTAGGCTAATTTGGCTTACACTGTACAGTTCATAATAAGTCAGCTGTTTCCTTCAGTCTGAGTGGAAGTTTTAGACTACAGTACTTCTTCAGGTGAAGAGGTTAAAGAATATTATATACTTACAAGGGTGTGTTCATGGAAATCCAGTATTTGTGTCTTTACATATCTGAATCAGTTCATATTTAAGTTCAGTGAAGGACCAGAACTTCTCAGGATGAGAGCGGTAACCAGGAGTATCTCTCCCCCATGCTGGGAAAGTACCAGTGGGGAAGTGGTGTATGTAGGAAAGGTCATCCAAGCAAAAATTGAAGTGTTCTGTTTTGTGTGTGTGTGTGAGATCACTAGAACCAACAGGGAGAACATAATTATGCAGGCATGTGAGACTGCGTGCTACCCGCATCCATTTTACACATCCGCCCTGGCTAGAGTTTGAAGCCTGTATTCAGTTTGTTTTGTTTTGTTTTGTTTATAAAGGCTCGATCATGCCTGCACGTGTCGGCCAAGGTCATCTCCATGCTGCTTGATCTCTGGCAGCCTCCCTACTCAGTCCCTTGTCCCTCAGGTCACACTCTGTGACTTCATCCCAGCCCTTTTTCAGTCTGCCTCTCACAGCCCCACCCCCATCATTCATACTTTTCACTTTCTGCACCCAGTTGTCATCCCCCAGTCTTTCATGTCCAAACCATCTCAGTCTGCTCCTCATCACAACACCAATACTCTCCAGTTCCATCCTTCCTCTCAACTCTTCCATCTTCCACTGTAAACCTTGCCTCCTCAGGCCTTGCATTCAAGAATGCACTGCACACCCACCTAATCATTGTCATTTCTGTATGTTTTAGTCTACAAATATCCTCTTCTGTTACTGCAGAGGTCTCACTACATACAGCATTGCACTCCTAACACATGCTGTGTACAAAGACTTCTTAGCACGGAGGAAGAGCCCTCTCATTGTCAGGAGGGGCAGTAACTCCCTGAACTTCTTCCAATTCCTTCTTACTCAACACACACAGCTAGCTCCAGCCATACCTCCAGCACATAACATGTCTTTCAAATAACAAAACTCTTCTGCACACTCAAGAGACTCACCAGCAAGATCAGTCCTTTCATGCCTGACAATCTCCACATGTTCACCCTGACACACTGCACACATGAAGTCAGCATTATCTCCCAGTCAGCGTCTAATACTAGTACATCTTTTGTGTGCCCGCGTATCACAAACACTGCACAAGATGGAATTACTTCCCATGCCCTTTTGGCATACCACACATGGCCACTCTCCCTTTTCTTTGACTACCGCCACCAACCCTAGATACTGTACCGTCACCTTTGTTTTATCTGCATTTACTCTCAAGCCTTTGTATCCCATTCCATCTCTCCACTTCCTAAATCTTTCCTCTGCCTCTCTTACATTCTCTGCAATCAACATCAAATCAAAAGGCATACAACATCTACGGGATTCCATTTCTGAAGTAACGTGAGAGGGCTTCAGGTGCCATGATGAACAAGAAGGGGCTCAAGACTGACCCCTGATGCACAAAAACATTTATGGAAAACTCATCCCTCAAATCTCTCTTCACCCACACCTGGGTGTGAGCACCCACATACATAGCCATTACCACTTCTAACCAGCCACTCCTCGATCCCAAGTTCTCATTGCCCACTTCACCTCTCTAAGGACTCTGTCGAAGATCTGCTCCAAATCAGTAAAACAAAGTACAAATTCCTTTTCTTTCCTTTATATGTGCATCATAAAGTGAGTAAACTTCAGTGCTGATCAAACACCATTAGCTCTGGTGCAGTACTGTACAGTAAATTATGTACTGGACATTGCAGAACAGATACACTTACAAATTTTACAGCTTGACTTATACTGAGTAGCACTCTGTCTCTGTCTCTGTCTGTCTGTCTGTCTCTCTCTCTCTCTCTCTCTCTCTCTATTTTGTCAGTCTGTCTGTCTGTCTCTCTCTCTGCACATACATATGTACATACATACATACATACATACATACACACACAACAGATTCTCAAATTAGACACTATGTGGCACAGTAAAAACCTCACAGAATTCAAGTTCTCAAAATTTAAATTGACTTCTTATGGAGAAAAATACCTTAGCATTAAGGGTGACTGGTGAAAACTCAAACGTGTACTGTAAATAAAAGCTTTTTTCTTGTTTTTGTGTCTTACTCTTTCCTTTAAATATGAAAACAGTGTAAACAAAATTATAGCATACCATTCCCACTACCTCCTTCCCAATATATATATTATCAAATGAATAATTATATGCCATTACATTACACAGGTCGGCAGAATTAATTAAAAATTGTTTTGAGTGGTTATTTTTTAATGCACATATGAACACAATAAAAAATACATTTAGAACGTTTCTATCACACCACATTTTAATACAAAGGGGAGCGCGGTAGCTTGGTGGTAGGGTGTCGGGCTCGTAATCGTGAGGTTGTGAGTTCGCGCCCCGCCTGGTGGCTGCCGTGCTGGGAGGGGTAGCGCTTTCCTGTAACCCTAGCAGGGCTATGTGATCTGATGAGGTCTAGCTCGGGGATTTAAAAAAAATAAATAAATAAATAAAAAAATAAATAAAAAATTAAAAAGATATTTAATTGAAATATGGTAATGCCTTGATCATCTGGATGTCCATTATCTGAAAAATGCATTTCCTGTATGCTATGATCTGGCAGTATTAAACCATTGTATGTACATTTTCCATTTCATTCGGAAAAAATGCATGCATCTGAGTGGAAATTGTGGTCACGTAAACATTTTCACCCGCCTGTGTGGGAATGGCCCAGTGGCGCTGCGCTCTCTGGCTTGGTAGATCACCCAGCATCTGCTAGAGACCCACTCGGTTGTTCCCATTTCCCGCGCAGCGACCGTGTAATGAACAGCTCCTCACGGTCAGTTGTTATGGCGGCACACATGGTGGCATTTTGTGGTTGTTCCCTACCTGCTTCAGACCCTGCTATTCCTTGCATGCCTCTTCCTAGGGTGTGTGATGATGGCCCCTCCACCAGGGAAAAGGAAGAGGGTAGTGCTGACCGGAGAAGAAGCGGGAGATCTGGAGTAAGATTGATGTGGGATGGTCGACTTCCTGCATCTTAAAGGAATATTGCTTTCCATGCTTGACCATGGTAATTGCTTGGCTGTGATTTATAGGTCTGCATGACCAGCTGGTGTTAAACAACAGGGACGAGTGTTGTAGGTATACTGTAGTGGCCTTTTACAAAGGCTTTCAAAGTTATGGTTATGTACGAAGGGGGGCCAGGGGAGAAGTCCATTATCCAGACAGATCCACTTTCCAGATATGCTTTTGGCTCTATTACAACAGATAGTCAAGGAATTACTGCACGTTATAGCAGATAATAAATTTCAAACGATCTGTACAATATTGTTTTAAATTTAATGAAAATGAAAATATTTAGTCAAAGTAATTTTTTAACAACAAAGAAAGGTGTGGCATGGTGGAATGAAGAGGTTAAGAGAGGAGGAAAAGAGGAAGAAGTGGCCAGAGTGGTTACAGGACAGGGGTTCAATTGAAATAACTGAATATATTGAAAGCAAGAGGCACATACAGAGGCTAATGAAGAGGAAAAAGAAGAAGATAAATGATGATCTTGGAAGGAAAATGAATGCAAATTGCACTGAAAATAGGAAGTTATTCTGGGAAGATGTGCAGAAATGTAGAAGTGACTGCGGAAATAAATGTGAGTGTGTGAAGGATGTAAGTGGTAGATCATTAATCCATGGGGATGAAGTAAGGACTAGGTAGAAAGAATATTTTGAAAGCATGATGAATGGGAATGAAGAGAACAGAGCTGCTGCAAACATGATTGGTGTTGTGGGTGTGCAGAGAAGGAACGCAGTGCCAGGAAACGTGACATTCGCAAAGGTGAAGAACGCTGCGAAACAGCAGAAAAATGGGAAAGCAGCTGGGGTTGATCAGGTGTATGCAGAGATGATCAAGTTTATGTGAAGCTACAGAATGTGGTGAAAATTTTTTGGCATATCAGATACAGCCAGGATTCCGGGGGCTTGAATGATGAGTGAATGAAAGCTTGGCCCATTGGATGGGAAAACTTGGGCTGTCTGAACATTGCTACTCCTTACCCTGCCCTAGGGATAGGTACAGTCCCCCGGAGGAGCTGCTGTTCGAGGAGTGGTGGTGGGGATCTATCCCGGGAGAAGGGAGCTGCCTGTGGCGTCCCTTCTGGGTAGCGTCTGTCAACACCGGGCGTCGTCCAGGGGCAACCTGTAGGGTGTGGATCCCTTCTCCCGGGATAGATCTCCGCCACCACTCCTCGAACGGCAGCTCCTCCGGGGGACTGTACCTGTGAGAAGAGGGAGAGAGTCCCGCTCGGCCTCCAGATGTAAGGTGGGCCGAGCCAGAGTCTTCCTCCAAAGGAGTAGTCTTAGAGACTGTGGATTAAGGGCGTACAGTGGCCGTCCCTTCCCTGACGCGTACAGTGGCCGATGCCGTAGTTCCACAGACTCTAGGGACAACAGCTGAAGGGTGTACAGTGGCTGACCCTTCCCCGGTATGTACAGTGGCCGATACCGTGGTGCTGTTCCCTGAGGAGGAGGCAGATGAAGGGCGTACAGTGGCTGACCCTTCCTCGACGCGTACAGTGGCTGACATCACGGTTCTGCCTTTGCCTGGCCTACCATCCAACGTGCGTACAGTGGCCGTCACATCCAACCTGGGGCTTACAGTCGCCGCCACCACGGGGCTGGTTCCAGGGATGGCTGCAGCTGAAGGGCGTACAGTGGCCGACGCTTCCCCGGTACGTACAGTGGCCAATACTGTGGTGCTGCGGGGGACAACAGCTGAAGGGTGTACAGTGGCCGACCCTTCCGCGGTATGTACAGTGATACCACAGTGCTGTTTGGGATTGTCTGTGGACAAGTCCCACCCCAATCCTGGCGAGTGTTTGTCCGGCTGCAGTGTAGTGCGCCGGTACTGTTTAGTTGTCGTTGGCCGTGCTGAGGGGAAGAGGGACGTAGGGCCGTGGTACACCTGGGGCCATCTCGCTCGGGCCTGGCGCTCTCTCTGCCTGCCCCTCCGTTGTCTCCTCCTGGGGTGGGTGCGGGGCCGTGGGGCCGTCCTAGGGTGGGTGTCTCCGCATGGGTGTGTATTTTACTACCGAATGTTTAAAGTTGCTTGGCCAAGAAGAAGAGGGAGGGAGGAAAGACAAGGCGTGAGAAACAAAGGGAGTGAAAGAATAGGGTGGGAAGAAAAGGAACATGGGGGAGGGAGGGAGGGAGAACGTGAGGGGGAGAGAGGAAAACTAGGGGGATTTAGAGGCTAGAGAGGAAGGGAATGAAAGAGCATATGAGAAGAGAGAGGGAGGGAACAGAGGGAAAGAGAGAGAATAGGGAGGAAGGAAAGGAAAAAAAAGAGAGTATGAGAGGAAGAAGGAGGGAGGGAGGGAGGTGTGAGAAGCAAAGGGAGGGAAAAAAGAGAGAGGGAGGGAAAGAGGAAGAAAATGAAGGGAGAGAAGAGAGAGGAGGGGAAGAGGAAGAAAGTGAAGAGAGAGAAGAAAACAGTGGGAGAAATAGAAAGAAGGGAGAGAGAACCGAGATGGAAGGAGGGAAAGAAAGAAAACATGAGAAGAAGAGGGAGGGAGAGAGAGAGATTCAGTGTGAGAGGCAGAGGGAAGGAAGGAAAATTAACTGGGGGAGGGAGAGAGGGAGAAATTGAAGGGGAGAGAAGAAAACAGGGAGAGAGAGAGAGACTAAGGAGGAAGGGGAGGAAAAAGATGCCGAAAAGAAGGGGAAGGGAGGAAAGATAAGAAACTGTGAGAAGCAGAGGGAGAGAGAGGAGAGAGAGGGAGGGAAGAAAATGACACTGGGGGAGGGAAAGAGGGTGCGAGAAACATGAGACAGGAAGACAAAGTAGGAAGGGAAGATTGGAGAAGGAGGAAAAGAAAATGAGGGAGAGTGTGAATGGTGTACGAGAGGGAGGAAAGGAAGAAACAGAGAGAGAGAATGGGATGAAGGAAGATGTGAAAGATGTAGAAGAAGGAAAGGAAAGAGAGTGAAAATTCAGACAGGAGGAGGATGTGAAAGAGAGAGAGAGAGAGAGAGATGATTTGTGTCTCTCATGTCTCCGTGGCACCATCTGTCTCATTTATCTATATGTATCCTACCATATACTTTTCCGTTTACAATAAGAAGACAAAATGTTCTTATGATTACTACACACAATTCTTTTTTCCCTTTTCCTTTGTACTAGGGAATAGTTACCACACACTTCTTTTTCCCCTTTTCCTTTGTCTCTCTGTCAATTGCCAGGTGTCTTAATCCCGTAAGGGGAGGCCACAAACAAATCGCCTCCATTTCTCCCTGTCCCTCGCCATTTCACTGCCCTGCTCGCTGCTCACATTCCCGTCTCTCATATACCTCTCACTCCATCCATCCATCTCATCCTTGGCCTCCCATTCCCCCTCCCCCCTTCCACCTCACTCACATACACACTCCTCGTCAGTATTTCACTCTCCATCGTCCCCATTTGGCCGAACCACTTCAGTGTATTTCTCCAACGCTTTCAATCACATCCACATCCACACCACAACACTCCTTCACATCCTTATTTGTCAGTCTGTCTCTCATCCACATCCACGCCACAATACACCTTCACATCCTCATTTGTCAGTCTGTCTCTTCATGTGACTCCACATGCTCATCTCAGATAACTCATTTCCACTGCACTCACTCTTGACTTGTGTCCCTCCAACAAGGTCCAAACTTCACTTCCATACGTTAGAGTTGGTATCACAATACCGTCATGCAGCGACTTTTTCGCTTCCCTGTACTTATCACAGCTTTCAAAGAACCAGCAACCTTCCTCCCTTGTTGTACCCTTTCAAGCACTTTAACCTCTAAACTTCCGTCCTCACTCATCACACAACCCAAGTACATATATGCACTCACATTTTCCATTTCCTCCCCATCCAACCTCACTGTACATTGTGACTTCATTTCTCTCGAAGACCATAACTTTACTCTTCCCTACATTCAACTTTAAATTCTGTTTCTTACCCACTCTTATAAACTCATTCACCAAGCCTTGGAGCTCTCATTCGTCTTCCCTTAACAACGCAGTATCATCTGCAAACAACAGTACAGGGAGTTTCCAAACACTGCCCTCTCTCGTTGGGGCCGCTTCAACATCCACTGCCCTACCTTGTATTTCTTTTATAACCCCATCCATGTACAGGCTGAACAGCCATGGAAACATGACACATCCCTGTTTCAATCCAACCATCACACAGAAAAATTCACTCAGTTCAGTGTCCACACGCACTGCAGCCTTAGCCCCCTCATACATATTCTTCACGGCATTCAGCAACATTCCCATTTACTCCATATATTCTAAATATTTTCCACGTTCCTTGTCTGTCCACCCCGTCATATGCTTTCTCCAAATTCATGAAGGCTGCATACAATGTCTTTCCCTTCTCTAGAAACTTTTCCACCATAGACCTAAGAATGAATATCTGATCTACACAACCTCTTCCCTTCCTAAGACCTCCCTGTTCTTTCCTTAATTCCATCAATCCGTATTCTACCATGTGGTTTTCCTATTACACTAAAAAGATAGATGCCCCTACGATTACCACACAATTATTTTTCCGTTTTTGCCTTTGTACAGGGGAATAATTATACCTGACTTCCAATCCTCCGGGACTTAGCCTTCCTCCCAGGTCTGTCTGCACATCTTCCACATATATTCTACTACTCACCCTCTTTATTCACCAATTTTTTCCTCTTTTTCCCTCACCTGTTTCATTCAGTCTTACTTACAACTTATTTCCTCTGCTCGCCATGTCTACTTTTCCTTTTAATTCCCCCCCCCTCTCTCTCTCTCTCTCTCTAAGAAACCTACTCACGTCCGTCCCCTGACCACGTTCCATAATTGGTCTCTTTGGGATGCTTTGGGTGCGGGTGATTGTGTTTGTGAGATGACCGAACTTCCTCCAGGGCCGAGTTACGAGGGTACAGCTAAGCAACCTCGTGACACTGAATGATTTACAATGCGTGGATATAAACACATGCGAGATCGTCAGCATTACAGTAAATACTTTTCATTAGTCTGCAAAGCTGTGAAGAGAAAAGGCCCATAATAATATTGATTAAGGAAATTCACTGTTCACTTCTTCCTGAAAAATTCATTTCTGTATCAGTTACATAAATATTCTCTTTCGTGTCATTTATGCAATTTGTGTTCATGTTAACTTGATAACAATGACGCACAAGAAAATGCTGATATGCAAAATAAATCGCTAATTAATAGGTGCTAGGAAAAATAGCTAACCAGACGAAAATATGGTCCAAAGTCTTAGATGACATCGACATGACGCAGGTGTAATGACTGCGTTGACGGGGAAGACGCACATATTGTACAGGTGATGGGGTTTGTTGGGGGCCGGATTCAGGATCGTATTTCAGTGTGTGTGTGTGTGTGTGTGTGTGTGTGTGAGAGAGAGATTACTGGTGAAGCAGGAGGCACTTCAGTTGGTGGAATAATTTAAGTAGCTGGGTACAGAGGGTGGACGCATGTATAATGAAAGAGGAGAGCAGTTGGCCCAAGGGAGAAAAATGATGAGATGAAGGCTTTGATATGGAACAGAGGGTTGAGTACGGACGCTACGAGAGGACTGCGTTAGGGTAGGTTAGCCCCGTATTGGTGTTTGGTGTAGGGCTGGTATGTCATGGGTCTGGGATGTCAGGCAAGAGCGCAGTGGAGATGGGACTGTTGAGGCTTACGTGTAAGGTTTGTACGTTGAACAGGATGCAAGAAGTAGAAATTCGTAGAAAATGTGGAGTAAGGAAGCGTAATCATCGGAGTTTGGAAATAAAAGTGTGTGTAGATGGTTTGGTTTTCTAGCCAAGAGAGAATGGACATGACAAAGGTCGTGAAAAAGGTACATATGAGTGGGAGGTCATAGAAATGTAGCTAGATGGTGTTTGTGAATGTGTGAGAGAGGTGTAGAAACTGGGAATGGAAATATATATATATATATATATATATATATATATATATATATATATATATATATATATATATATATATATATATATATATATATATTGCACATACAGTATCATATCCCCAATATGACATTCCAGGTTTTTCTTCTAATGTGACATTTTTGGATACGACCTGTTCTGTAGTCAGTGCGGTTTGACGCGGTAGGAGCCTCCTAAGCCTGACATTGTATAACCTGCAACCCTCACCGCAGTCCCCTCTCACACCACTGCCCAATAACCAGGCCTGCAATTGGTGGGATTAAGGTGCCAGTATTGTGGAGAATTTGTGAATGCCCGGGCAAAATTTGATACTTCCCTTGGCTGGTTTGTAGCAGGGTTGTGAAGGGGAACGTGCAGGGGAATATGTACCAAGTGTGTGAGGGGATTTTGGAGATATGTGAAAAACATATTTGGGTATTTGTGCATAGGGAGTTTGAATAGTGGAATAAATAAGTTGGATATAGGACGGAGGCAGATAGGAGGAAAGGTGTGTTACAAGAGAGAGAGAGAGAGAGAGAGAGAGAGAGAGAGAGAGAGCTGTAATCTGAGAGGAATTAGTGATGTGGATGAGAAAGACACGATAAATCATTAATGGCAAAATAATAGGAAGGAGACGAAGGGCAGTAGTTGATGAATTGACTGGAAGAAGAAGTAGAACACTGGTGAGATTGAGGAGCAGCAGGGGTGTTTACAAGATGGTCTAAAAAGGAAAGAAAAACTGCAGGAGGGGGTGAAAAATCGATGAACTGTGAAGGAGACGAGGAGCAGGTGACGTACATACAAACATATTCGTGCGCCTCAGAAACTACGTAAATAACAGTCGTAAGTGTAGTTCGTTGCTAAGATGAAAAAGGACTTCCTGTATCCTCATTTTCTTTTTGTATCCTTATTTGCTATCCAATGGTTTTCGTATTTTCCAGTGCTTATTTTCATCACCTTTGTTTTTGTGTCGATTTCCTAAACTGTTGTTTGAATTTTACACAACTTGTAAAGGAAGTGTGGTAGCTTCGCCCATTTCATACCTTACACACACACACACACCATGGTAAGGGTCCCTGCCTAAGTTACTGCTCGTATATGTAAAAAGTTCGGAAACCGTACCTTACAGAGGGAATGGAGATCTGGAGGGGAATTTCCGAGCCAACACTTACGGTAATTACACTATCAGTACGGGCCAAAAAGATGTAAGTTAATGGTGCGAGGCGAGGGCGGGCTGCACGGAATTTCGGTGAGGGAAATTTTGCTTAGAAATAAACCTGCCCCTTTAGCTTTAACAGTTTAAGTGGATTTGGTACGTTGGTGGAAGTAAGGGTGTGTGTGTGAGCGTGTGGTGCTGAGTAAGGAATGTGGTTGATGTAGTGTGAGTGTGTGTGGTTGTGTGGTGCTCTAGTGTGAGTGGGTGAGAGTGTGTGGTGCTAGGTAGTTGTGGTTAAAGTAGACTAGTGGAGGATGTGGTGTTGTTGAGGTTGTGGATGCTGTAGTGTGGGTGAAGTGGGATGTCAGCGTTGGAATAGATGATGCTGTGGATACAAAGAGGTAATTATATACAGTACCCAAGTGTTACGTATTGTGGCTGGGATACAGGAATATACAGTTGCAGACGTGTATAATTAGTATGAATAAATGAGCTGAGGCAAGTGTAGAGGTATGTGGGGCTGCAGTGTTTTGATGGATCTAGTTGGTGTGTGTTTGTGTGTGTGTGTGTGTGCCGAAAGCGTGGATGCTAGATGAACGTAACGCGCTGGAATGAATATTTATGTCGGAAAAATGCGATTTCTGAGTTGATTACTGAATCTAAAGTGAATCTGATAAAAGAGTTACAGATATGAGTGAATTATGATGAGTGACGCTCCGCCCATGTGTGTATTGATGTATCTGAGAGCAGGAACGCTAATATATTATGTCTGTTTATCTATTGCCAGACGCCTTAATCCCGTTAGGGGTGGCCACATACAAATCACCTCCATGTCGCCCTTTCCCCCGCCATTTCACTGCCCTACTCCCAGTTTATACATCTTTCCACTCCATCCCTCCATCTCATCCTTGGCCTCCGAAAGTAGCATAAATTGACATCATAAATTCAAAATGCTACAAAAACATCAAATCTTGTAGTCAGAAGCAAACATTAAAATCATCTCCATCCGAAGACTCGGAGGAGAAAATGGAAATCCTATATAGAACCAAAAAGCAGTAAGGAAGTCAGTAAGGAAGTCACGAAAAAGAACTGAAGCCATATAAACAAACTCGGATGTGGAACGCTCCCGACAGATTGTATCAGAGAGAGAGAGAGAGAGAGAATCATCGCCACAGTGGACTATAATGGGAGAATTTAGGTCACGGAGGAACATCAAAGTGACTACAGTTCATCAGAGCACAGGGAAAAGCTGACTTATGTACGTTACAGAGTGAAGCACACACACACACACACACACACACACACACACACACACACACACACACACACACACACTCCGTCAGTGAAACTTTTCGCTCAGGTTGCGAAAAGTTTCACTGACGAAGTGGGTGGTTACTGTCCCCCTTGAGCAAGGGGACGGGTGTGTGCGTGTGTGAAGGTCACAGCCTTGCCCTTAGATCGGACTATATGAGCTCTCAGCTCCCTTCCGGGAGGGTAAAAGCTGACGATCACGACCATCAGGTGATCCTGACCGACCCGGTGAATTACACACACACACACACCGCTCGCTGGTGCAGTGGTAACGTTCCCGCTTGACAAATGGTGGACGGGAGTTCGCGCCTCGCTCAGGTTGCGAAAAGTTTCACTGACGAAGTGGGTGGTTACTGTCCCCGTTGAGCAAGGGGACGGGTGTGTGCGTGTGTGAAGGTCACAGCCTTGCCCTTAGATCGGACTATATGAGCTCTCAGCTCCCTTCCGGGAGGGTAAAAGCTGATCATCACGACCATCAAGTGATCCTGACCGACCAGGTGAATTACACACACACTCACACACACAGTCCTTCGAAGTACCCGGGGAGGAAAGCAAAGGGAATTCTAAAAGACAATAGCGAATCAGAAAGCGGAAAGAACAATGACCGAGTGCAAAGAAATGTTAAATCGACAGAGAGAGAGAGAGAGAGAGAGAGAGAGGTTTCCGCCGCAGTAATCTCTCATGTCACGCGGATTAGTGCTTATCAGAGAAAGATATTCCAATTTCACGGAGGGGCTGGCAGACCATCTCCCTTTCTCCCGCAGCCCATTTCTCTCTTTCTTTAAATTTTTTTTTCCAGTGAGAAGAGGGCTTAGGTGTTGGGGCAGGAAAAGCAGAGAGGGATTTCATGAATGTTGGTGATATTGTGGGAAAAGTAGACATGTTTCTCCTTTCCCTTGTTTTTTTCGGTCTGTTTGTGTCTTCCTGTGCTTGTTTTGTGGGGGTGGGGAGAAAGAAATCGAGGGAATGGATAGAAAATGGGGACAAGACGAAGGAGTGTTATTCTCTCTCTCTCTCTCTCTCTCTCTCTCTCTCTCTCTCTCTCTCTCTCTCTCTCTCTCTCACACACACACACACACACATTTCGTTTTCATTCTCCTCTGTTCGTTTTATAATTTTCTTCTACCCTTCCTGTTCTTACGTCATAGAGATGGAGGTAGTTTCTTTGTTTCCCTTTAAACATTTATTACAGTATGTTATTCTGTATTCGACTCTTTTCTTCAGTATTATATTTCTTCCCATTTGTCTGAAGGGAGTTCATTTCCCACCCATTCTCGCTTATATTTTTCGTGTGTGTGAGAGAAAGAGAGAGTTCGCGATGTTCATGTTTACAGAAGACGCGAAAGTATAGCTTCCCCAAATGCTCAATTCATACCATTCTCGCTTTACCAGATCACTCATATCAGTCAAGAGTTACCTGGTGTGTCTAGGCGGCAACATATATTCATTTCTCTCACTTCCCAAGCCCGCATCATCTCTCACAGTAGCCCTCAAGCGAAGTCGATGGTTTGACCCGCCATAAACAAATTAATGGCGCCAAAAACTGAACCACATCACACTTCATTACGAGTTCGGTCAGCTCTGCAAAAGTTACTCAGTTCCCAGTGGAAGAGGAGAAGGAGGAGGAGGACGAGTTAGGAGATTGGTATCCCCCTGGTGCGTGTGATTGCCAGGATGGAGACGGATTAACCACTGGGCCAGACAGGATGTGTGGCTCTCACCAGCACGTACTCGTATATTGTCCGCCTGGAAGAGTTTTATTGTCCGAATTGGAACATGTGCCTTTGCTCCAATTAGAAACCAGAAGGCAAGAGAGAGAGAGAGAGAATCAGCGTTGACGGTCTAGCCAGCCCCAGTTTAGTCAAGTGAAGGCTCAAGTCTCACCCTGGTTGGCAGTCGGGATATCTCGCCTTGGTATATAAATTTGCTTGGAACATTCTCTCTCTCTCTCTCCTGTTTTCATGGCTCTCTCACACACACACACACACACACACACACACACACACACAGGATTAGAGTATGTTAGATTACGTACTGGAGCAGTGTATCGCCCATTAAGTGAAAATAAGATGGAGGAGATAACAGAGCAGATGAGGCTTCGTGAATTTACTGTGATTTCATTGTTTTCTGGGAATGTGTGTGGGTCAGTGGACCATAAGAGTAACAGACTGGGCAAGAGGAGAGAGGAGTTATTGTGGGAACTTACAAGTCATGTTTCGTTGTCATTATCCTTCCCATACTTTGTGGAAATGGGATGGAGTAGCAGTAAACTCGAGGACAGCATAGAGCAGGAAGTGCATAAGGAAAGAGGCTGAGGAAGTACTTGTAAGTGAGAAAGTATTTATCCAACCTAATAGGCCTACTAGTACACTCGTCATATCTGGATGATCAACTTTATCCTTACTTGTTAACCTGGAAATCCATCCATCCATCCATCATCCAATCCTACATTGCCCCATGAGGAGCGTAGGAGCCCGGGGCTAGGCAGTTGGTCTCGACATTTAAGATGAGAGTGACCAACCTCACTCATCCCTGAGTGGCATTACATGAGCAATCAACCCCAACCACCCATTGGATATAAACCTTCACCGGCTCAATCCGATTGGAGCGCAATAATTACCCACTAAACCACCATGTGCCAAAATTTGGCTATATGGTTACCACCCAGCATAGTAAATGGTTTCCTGGTGTACAGGAAACCGTTTGGCTTGTCACTCAGTGTAGAGTCTCCCACAGGCAGAAGAAAAAGGAAAGAATGAAGGAAAGAAAGACAGAAGAGGGAATGTAAAGTCACCCGTAGGCAGAAGGACAAGGTAAGAATGAAGGAAAGAAAGTCAGAAGAGGATGGAAGGAAAGAAAGATGGAAGAGAGGAAAGGGCAGAACCCGAGAGCAGCACTACATCGAGTGAGTGGATGGTGAGCGCCCCACAAACTTTTAGCAATTCCAGATGAAGGCAGACGAAGACCAAAACACAAGTTGGAGGGACAGGATGGGAAGTGCATTAGACAAGGAAGGGTTATGCGCCGTGAGAAAAGGAATCTTGGGTGAGTGGAAATAGAAGTGACTGGCGATTTTTCTGTAGAAGTCGCCTTTCGGATGATACGTCACATTATTGAGAACGTTGATTAATGAAGAGACAGATAAATATCCGTGTGTTTAGGCGTATTCCACTGAGGCAGCAGTTACCTGAGGATAAGCCTGTTTCCTGGTGTTCTGGGCTCTAGCGTTCTCATGCATTTCAATGAGCACTTGAGAGACACAGTGACTCGCTGGCCTTCCAAATGTCCTGCCACTAGTACACCCAATGTTGCTGCAGTGGGAGTTGTGTCTGCGAGAACTGCAAATTTATGAATGCTTATATGATATCTTATATGAGCTGGAAGTACAATAGCCGCTTATGTATACAGAGAGGTGAATGTTATCTGTGTATATGAAATGAAAAGAATGATGAAAGGAGCATACGTATACGAGAACTGGGCAAAAGTTTAACATGGTGGGATGCAATGGAAGTGTTCACTCCATCGCTTCCTTTGTTCCGAGGATTTCTTACTATCTTTGAACTCAGTATAAGCGAAAAACCTACTGGATAATATACCGATGCATGATTGATCACAGTTGATGGTGATGCTGGTGATAAAGATGATGGTCGTAGTGGTGGTGATGATGGTAGTGGTGGTAGCAGTGGGTGAACAGACTGGGAACATCTCTGACCTCCTCACCTCACATTTTTTCTTTTCTGTTCACTGGTCAGTTACGATGGTAAATTGCTACCACCAAAATCCTCGATTGGGAGAGGATGTTTATGTGAGGTGGAGGATGAAGGAAGGGTGGTGGTTGTTGATGTATTTGGCGATGTTGTGACGCCAGTGGAAGCGAGAAATGGGATGTTCAGCGGTAAGAAGGGTGTTTCCAGAGTGGTGATGTCTGGTCTAACTGACACACTGAGGCTCACTTTACTGTGCCTGTCAAGATGCCTGATGTGGTTGGCTGTGGGATGGGACGCGGGTGATAGTGTGGTGCTCAAACCTGTCAGCACTTACTAAATGGCAGAGTTAACCCATTCAACCTTGTAACGTCGTTTTTTATTTAATTCTTCCCTCGGTTAGGCGATTGTACTGCGTTTAGGAGAGCTCCCTAGTAGTGAAGGAACTATGAGGCTACGAGTATATCTAAACCCACCATTTCGAAAAGTCTGTCCTGCGCAAATAAAAACGAACATAGCATATCTGAGGAGATAAACTGACGAGATCACTAGCATATTTCACTAATTTCTAGCTCTTAGAATTGGTTGGCTGTATGCGCCCTGATGAAGCGCCAGTAACTACCGCTTTTCTTTGCTAACGTTCCAACAGCTGCTTTAGAAGTCGCCACACCTTACCCTCTGAACACGAAAACGCACAAAACCCAGCGTCAGATATATAGGAGCGGTAAACATTAATAGAGGAAGCAGTATAATTATGATTTTTTTTCTGCTGAGTTGAGGAGAAACACATTTTATCCCTGTTATTTTAATCACCGTGTAAAGACCCACCCTCACGTTGAAGAATATTTTGGATTGTAGGCAGACCAGCACATGTCCTCTGCCAGTCACAGTGTAATGCAGGCAGACCAACACGTTCTTTCCGTCACAGTGTATTTCAGGCAGACCAACACATGTCCTCTGCCAGTCACAGTGTATTTCAGGCAGACCAACACATGTCCTCTGCCAGTCACAGTGTATTTCAGGCAGACCAACACATGTCCTCTGCCAGTCACTGTGTAATTCAGGCAGACCAACACATGTCCTCTGCCAGTCACTGTGTAATTCAGGCAGACCAACACATGTCCTCTGCCAGTCACCATGTCGGCTATGCAAGAAGACCAGTACATGATCTCACTATAGTCACGGCGCATCTGAGGTTATTATCGTACCCTGGCAACGTACCATATTATACACGAATCATTATTATGCACGAATATATTATACACGAATATTATTATACACTAACATATTATACACGAATCACATGCGTCTCATATTATACACGAAATCAGAGGCACTTTTGAATGGTAAGTTGCCAGGGCACGATAATAACAACCTCAGAATCGCGCGCCGTGACTATAAAATCCAACACCAACTCAAGGATCACATCTGAAGTCGCTGTGAGGGCATGTTTGTAGTGCTGTTGACATTATGAGGCAGGAGATGCGCGCCAAAAATTGTCATCTTTGAATAATGCAGATCTCTCTCTCTCTCTCTCTCTCTCTCTCTCTCTCTCTCTCTCTCTCTCTCTTCATTTTTTTCTGAATGTTATTAAGATATACATTACAAAGTTTAAGCAAATTCAATGGATGATAAAATAAAAGGGAAGTTTATTATTATTATTATTATTATTATTATTTCAGGTAATAATGTGCAGCCCATTTGAAGAAGTGTGGGGAAGAGAGCGAACAGGTGTGGTGTGAGGGGACGGGGAGGGGGGAGGGGGAAGGTAGGTGAGGGATGAGAAAGAGCAGGCGAGAGTGAGAGGGTGGGTGGGCGTGGTATGTGAAGGAGTGGGGAAAGACGCGTTTAGGATGACAGAGTTGAATATGCGTAACTCTCGTGTGTAGTTTGCATGTTGGCTGTGGATGTGATAGGAAGCGTTAGGAGAAACACATTGAGGTGGTTTGGCCATGTGGAGAGGATGGAGAGTGAGAGACTGACGAGGAGAGTATGTGAGTGAGGTGGGGGAGGAGAGGAAGGGGGAGGCCAAGGATGAGATGGAGGGATGGAGTGAAGAAGTATATGAGAGAGGGGTGTGTGATCTGGGAGCAGGGCAGTGAAATGGCGGGGGACAGGGCGACATGGAGGCAATTTGTTTGTGGCCCACCTCATACGGGATTAAAGCGTCTGGCAATAGATAGATAGACAGCTTTGGAAAGACGACAGATTGATTTGATAGCTAACTGATAAACTGCAATACTCTGTTCATTGTACCTAGACGTAAAACTACCATCTCTCCATTTCGAATGCATTGTTATAGGGACAGAATCACTCTAGAATATAAAGCCAGTCAAAAATGTTCAAATAGGATGTAGAGCCATTGTTCTGCCGTCTGTCGTCACTGAGGTACGGGAATTAGGCTGCAAAATGATGAAACTCTCCGCCCACTTATAACAAAATGGACTGTGTTTGTAATATGCATGATACATCGAATATCCGGGAACAGCTGTGTGTCTGGGCTTGTTTTTTCTATCTATCTATTGCCAGATGCCATAATCCCGTAAGGGGTGGCCATTTGACTTTGTGTTATTTGTTTTACGGGGAGGGGCACTAACCCTCCACCAACCCACTTGTTGACACGTAGGGAGCACGTATGGTTTGGTTATATGGTTACCACCCAGCGTTGTAAGTGGTTTCTTGGCTTACAGGAAAGGCTTGTCACTCAATGTAAAGCCACCTGTAAAGGAAAGAAAAGCAATAAGAAGTGACAGGAAAGATGGGAGAATAGGAAGAGAGGAGGGCGGGCACAGAAAAAGAATGATAAAAGCTAAGGAAGAAGTAGGCAGCACTACATCAAGTGAGTGGAAGATGGTCGCCACCACCTGTGAAATATGCCTGAGAGAGAGAGAGAGAGAGAGAGAGAGAGAGAGAGAGAGAGAGAGAGAGAGAGATCAAGGTGCACTTTACGTCGATGAAAACAGAACAGAAAAAATAAAACTCTAATGAGAAAGGGAGGAGGAAAGAAGAGACAATCAGGTGCTGTTTGGGAGAGGAGTGTCCAAAGCTAAGCTGAGAAACAACGGGAGTATGAAGAAGAAAGCGAGATCCTTCAAGTGAGGAAAGGGAGAGAATGAGTGACAGAAGGGGAAAAAAGGAAGGAAAATGACTAGAGAAGAGAGTGAGCCTGAAATAAATGCAAGAATTACAACACAGTGACGGGAGGGCAAGATAAGAACATGAATAGGCTATACACACAATGCCAGGCTTCCATCTGTCGTGCGTTTGTCACCCTGTTCAAGTGCTAATTGTTCCCATCTCGGTTATGGCTTCGTTTCATCCTCATTACCTTCTTCTCTTTCCATCGGGGGGAGGAGGGTAGCGGCAGGAAGAATGGAAAGACATTGCCGTGGTGTAGATGGGGGAAAGAAATGACTGTGCCTCGAACGTGTGGTGTAGTAGTATGTCGCAAGCTGGCTGAGTGAAAGGTGGACTGATTTACGGTACTGGCATCATGGATTCACGTAAACAAATGGTGTGGTACCTCGAGGAAGATTCAGATGGTTTGGTGTATCTGAAGGAAAGGTGGACTGGTGTATTGTTGTTACAGGTGAGGAGAAACTAGAGGTGGTACTTGATAGTAATGACAGTGTATTGTTTAGCCAGGTGCATAGGAAAGGTAAAAGTCCATCGGCGTATTGTTGCAGGATTTAACAATAAGCGCGGGCGGTGTAGAGGAAGATGAAATGCTGTAATGGTTAGTGTGTTGCGGTGACTATGCTGTAAAGTGGGAGTGTGGCACAGTCTACGTAGCTACGGTGTGTGCTAGTGTACAATGAAGAACACAACTATCGTCCCAGTTCCGTCTAAAGAAAATGTACACTTAGCGAAATACAATGAAAACCCCATCTCTACTAGTGCGTATTTCAAATGATTCGATTTTTCCGCTAAATATTCGTCAAACTTTGGGAAGATAGTTGTGTCTCTCATTGTATCAGTGTCAGAGATGGAGTAGCGTAATGAAGTGGAAAGAACTAAGCGTACAGAAGAACCACCTGAGGAGATAAAACGAGCTAAGAAGAGAAGGAGGGAGGCATTTAAAGAGTAAGACAGCAAGTATAGATTGTCGGCAGGTGAGGAAAATGATGGCAAGAACGAATAGAGGGAGGTAAGGGAAGATGACAGGAAGTAATCAAGACGGTAGGAGAGAAGAGAAAGAGAAAGGGAAATGAGAAAGCGTTATATTAGGTAAAAAAATAAAAAAGAAAGAAAGAAAACTTAAACAGAATTGCTGAGTAGGAGGTAGAAATTTAAAAAGCGGAAAGAACCGATATAAGAGAGAATATAAAGATGCAATAAACGAAGGACTGAAGTAAGAGGCGCAACTGTGAGATGATTTAGTGATGCTAGGTCTGGCGCGCAGAGCTAGTGGAATGATATATTCATGAATATTAAACAGGTGGAGTCCCTTGGCGCCCCTTGTCAGCGGAATGCGAGTTGCCGGGAGCTGCCTAAAGTTATTGTGCTTCCCCTGCCCTGCCCTGTTCTTCCCTGCTTTCCTCTCCCCTGCTATCGCTGCCCATCCTTGCCCTGTCGTCCCCTCCCTGTCCTGCCTCACCCTGCTTTCCGTTGCTTTACCTCGCTTTCTTCTAGCCTCCTCTTCCCTGTCTGCTATGCCAAACTTTCTGTTGTTCTGCACAGCTTTACCCAAACGTTTTCTGTTCTTGTGCCCCTTTGTGCACAGAGGAACCACATTCAAGACCATCTCCATAGTTTTTAAGCGTGTTTTGGAGTCCTGGGAACCCTTGTCCACAACACCATCTCCCTCTTAGATAACTCAGTATATAGGCAAAAAGGGGTACTATCCCGTCTCCATATTCTCAGAGAAATTTCACACATTATTAGACCATTTCAGTATATTTCTGGGGATAGGAAAGAATGAATACTGCTAACAAAAGATTAACTTAACCTTATTTGTAACCATAATGTGTAGCGTCACATCAGTTTCATATGAAGTCAAGAGGCTAGTACAGGACAATAGCTGTAGGGAGTTCCTTGCTTAGTATATCAATCAGAAGTGCCGCCTGTGAGCAGCTGTGTTTTGAATTATCAGTGGTGCAGCTTCGAATGCAATGTTAGTAATCATTATATTAAATTATTATTATTTATATATTTATTTATTAATTGTTATTATTATTATTATTATTGTAAACACGAGGCAACTTTACCGTATGGGATATAGCTACAACATGGTCAGTATTTCCGTTAATGTTCCCCCAAATATGTATTAAACTCAGTCGAGACATGGCTCTACAATTTCATGTCAGTACTATGCAATTCCATGAACACTGCAAGACTTCTAGAGCCTGTTTGGACTCTTTTCACATCATCATGTAACGCGGAACATTTAAAACTAACATCAGTCCAAAAGTATGAAGCTTGCTATTGAGTATGCAAATTTCCCAGGCTCAGCATGTGCATCGTAGTTGATAAAATATGCCTGCAGCTTTCCAGTGGTGTATAGAATGTTGCTGTTACCCAAAGCAAAAATTATGATGTGGCATTAATTTAAAAAAAAATGATTTAGGCGACTTTGTGAAATTTGACTCCTTTCCTGTCCTTCCTCTCATATCCTCTGGTGTTCTTTCCTCCCACCCGTCTTCCTAAACACCGCCCTTCCCTTCATCATATTCTTAGTCCCTTCGTTTATTCTCTCCCAGATACCTGTATTTTGATTCTAACTTCTCTTTCAACTTTCCCATGCTGGTACACTTCTCATTTTCATACTCTTTCGTATTATGTAACTTTATTTTTGTCAATAGGTAGATAGGTAGGTAGGTAGGTATCACAATGGCACTAAGTGGCTTTGTAGAGAATCGTTGCCACTAATGTCGGTATCGTGGCGTATCGGAGATTTCTGCTGCTGCCGAATGTAGTTTAGGAGTTTGTGGATGGGCGAGGCACCTCTGTCACCAGTAATATGGGCTGCTACCAATAGAGTGTCTTGAGGCGTTGGATAGTGTGGAGATTGTACCGTAAGTGAGGGTGACGTATAGACACTCTGGGGTTAAAGGGTTTATTGCGACACAGTTATATTGTTTCGCTGTCTATCCTTGTAGCGGACAGAGTGACGTGACCCCACTGATTGTCAGACCTAATCTCTCCTCTCCAGTCTCCCTCTGCCTCCTAGCGATCTCCTATCCCTTCTCTGATGCCTCCCAGTTTCCCTCTTCCCTCTCCACACCTGATATCTGGTACATATTAAGAACTGACTTCCGGCTGGATGACGTGTGTGTGTGTGTGTGTGTGTGTGTGTAGCGTCTGGCACACTTCCGACGCGTGAGCTAAGTGCCTTCCGTATGTGTGTTTGGCAACATCGTGTGTTGACATACATCATACATTCTTGGTCGTCTAGATCCAGGGAATGTATTGTGACTCTCTTCCCATGCCCTAGACGTAACTACCTCCCGATTACATATTGTGCTAGTGTTACATATTGTGCTATGATTATACAATGCCTATAACTACTACATATTGTGCTATTAATACCTATATATCGATAATTCCCCAGAGTTGTTTCCCTCCAAACTTCAACCCACAGCTGTTCAAGTCCAACTGTTACAGATATTTTATGAACAGAGGACACCAGTAATCTGCTGTATGGATTATTTTTTTTTAGTCATTTGTTTTTCCCTCCTCTGTTCTGTTAATAAAAAAAAATAATAATAATAATCATCTCCCTTGTTCTCTCTCGAATAAACACCTGCCGTTTTATCTGCCCCTCCACATAGCTTATAAATTTAATCTGCCTCTCTCCCATTCTATCCTCTTAGTGTAAACCTCCTCACATACATTCTTTTCGCTCTCCCCTTCTGATGCATTCCCGATTATTTCTGGAGTCTCATTTCTCCGCCAATTTATTTTCACGTTCCTTATAATCCACATCCCTTCTTTCTTCGCACACTTTTCGCCTTCATTATTCACGTGTCGTTCTCCGAGTAATTGCTTTCTTTCGCAGCACGACGCACACTAATCACCTCTCCTTTTTACTTTCCCTCCAAGAAATTTTTCCTCGCGTGGCCCCCCGTTTCCTCTTTCTCTTCACCTCTTCCTTCCTCCCTTTCTTACCCTTTTTCACTCCTCATTTCTTTCCATAATCCCTCCTTCTTTCCTTCCATCGTGCTTTCCTTACCTTGTTTGTTTTGTCTTCTTCCTTCCCCCAATCTTAAGTCCTTCCTTGGTGCACCTTTCTTTTAAAAATATCTTTCTCTTCTGCTGCTAATATTAAGCCCCTGTCTTTTTTTTCCTTCCCTCTTCTTGCCTTCTCCACTATCTCCACTCCCACTCTCTCCTCTTTCCTTTAGCTTTCCATGTCACCTTCCCTTCATCCCCGTACCTTCCTTACCATACAAGCAGCACGTCACTTCATTTATGCCTTCTCGTTCTGAATTACCCTCCCTTCCTTTCCACCTCCATTCTCCTAATTCACTCAACCATCTCCCCCCTCCACTAGTTCACACTCCTTCCTATGACCCTCTCAGTGGACGTACCCTGCCCCTCTAGCCAAAAACATTCCCTTTCTCTTTCCTACACCAGCAAAATGCAACATGACTTTCCACTCCTTCATATTCACCCTCACTTCTTCCATCTTCCTGCTCCGCACCTTTCCCAACTTCCCGTATGTTTCTCTGTCTCTCATGAAGCCCTTCCATTCCCCACTCTGCTTCCCCAGTACTCCCCATATCCCTGACTGCCCTCCTCCCAGTACACACACACACACACACACACACACACACACACACACACACACACACACACACACACACACACACACACACACACACACACAGAGACGTCCTCTAATGTCTACGTTTATCATCGGAAATATATGACTGTGTGGCAGGGCTCCTACGCATGTACAGTATAAACCCAGGATGACTTACCTACCTACCTACCGACCAAAATTTACCTACCTACCAACTACTTACCTACCTACTGACCAAAATTAACCTACCTACCGATCAAATTTTACCTACTTACCGACCAAAATTAACCTACCTACCAACCAAAACTTACCTACCTACCGACAAAAATATACCTACTTACCAACCAAAACTTACCTGCCTACTTACCAAAGTTTACCTACCTACCGACCAAACCTTACCTACCTACCGACCAAACTCTACCTACCTACCGACCAAAACTTTACTTACTGACCAAAACTTACCTACCTACCAACCAAAACTTACCTACCTACCGACCAAAATTACAGGCTGACCGACTTGTAACTGAAAACTGGGTGATGAACTGACTAACTGAGTGACTGGCATTACGATTCTCTTACTGACTGGGAAACTGGCTGATTGACTGACTGCCTGACGAACAGTCTATCTATTTATCTATCTATTGTCAGACGCCCTAATCCCGTAATGGGTGGCCACAAACAAATCGCCTCCATGTCGCCCTGTCCCCCGCCATTTCATTGCCCTGCTCCCAGCTCACACCCCCCTCTCTCATACACCTCTTCACTCCATCCCTCCATCTCATCCTTGGCTTCCCCCTCCCTCTCCCTCCCTCCACCTCACTGACATACACTCTTCTCGTCAGTCTCTCGCTGTCCATCCTCACCACATGGCCAAACCACCTCAGTGTGTTTCTCCTAACGCTTCCTATCACATCCACATCCACACCACAACGCACCTTCACTTCCTTATTTGTCAGTCTGTCTCTCCATGTCACTAAGTTTAGAACTGACTAACTACCCAAAGTAATGAGATTCTAGAAGGAAACACAATATAGGGGTTTAAGGGTGTAACAGCTTTCTGTGTGTGTGTGTGTGTGTGTGTGTGTGTGTGTGTGTGTGTGAGAGAGAGAGAGAGAGAGAGAGAGAGAGAGAGAGAGAGAGAGAGAGAGAGAGAGAGAGAGTGCAACAACTCCCCATCTTCAGACACATCAAACACACTTGCCTGTTAACGATAGCACCTCCACCACCTGAATCAGTAACTAAACCTGTCTGACGCCTACAATTGTCAGGTTTGGATAGTCACCCTGCACAGATAACGCGGCCGAGCATCACCAGTTTACACATCATTGCTAAACACTGCCCCAGATTAACCACGTAAATTAACTAAACTTTTTAAACCATGTTTTGTGTGTGTGTGTGTGTGTGTGTGTGTGTGTGTGTGTGTGTGTGTGTGTGTGTGTTTGTGTGTGTGTGTGTCCGACTCTGGGCATAGGCTTCACAGCCTGCTATCAAGGCCCAGTAGTCCTCCTACATACCATACACCTCTACATGTCACCACTTCGGCGCTAACACCCACCGTCCATATTGAATACATGCTAGGGCTGTCTCATACAGGACTGGTGTATTGGTATTAGCGGGGGTATTTTTACGACATGTCGGCGGGTCTTCTGGTAGATCAGTAAAGCTTGATTTAATGAAATTCAAATCCTTAAACTGTTCCCTGCCCCAGCCGGGATTTACTCTTTAATATTTCCTGTTGTATAAGAGAACAGTAATTTCTAGTTGATATTTAAACATCGCCTTTCAGTGCTCTCTTGCAGTTCATTTTTTGCAGCATTCCGTTTTGGTATGATCAAGTGCGTGAGTTTCAGGTGCATCAAAAGTAGCCAGTTAATTATTTTTCCATCGAAATATTAGTGCTCTTTCACTGACTCAACGAGGAATTTTTCATGGCTGAGTTTTCAAGGAGGTTAAATTTTGATTCAGGCTTTATGTTTACCTTCGCGTCAGTGTGGTGTATATCCCAGGGAGGCGATATGAGTTATGGAGTGGCCGGGTTTTCAATATCACCCTGCGTCCAGGTCTGGTAGGGTGGCTGGTTTATTGGAGTTACCCAGCAACCACCACTACCAGCAAGACATGATCTGTTTATCTACGTTATCTAAACATAAAATGGCCTAACAGAAGCGTAGATTCCCAAGGAGAGGCTGTTTACTGTACTTTCAAGATGAGATTGACCAGTTGCTTTTCTCTAAATGGCATATTAATGTGAGCAATGAACTCCATCTACTCGCCGCATGTAAACAGAAGCTAGATCACCAGACGTCCATATGATTGCAAAATAAGGATATCATGCATCATAGTAACTGGTTTTCTGGGTTCCAAGGGTCAATGCAAGATAGCACTACGTCAGGAGAGTGAATGGTGACTGCTCCCACCTCCATGTGATTATAGAGCTTTTCATTGTTACATTCCCTGTCATTAATATTCAAGCTGCTACAGCTTAGTCTCAGGAAAATCGTCTCCTGTTTGCAGGCCTAGAGCACTACAGTTGTCTCGATCTACATGAGAGGGTTACCATACTGTATAATCAAAAGCAAAAATTTATCAAAAAGTTGTGTACCTGAGAGTAGTAATAAATAAATCTTTAAAATCCACTATGGACGTTCTTACGATGTTCCAGTAACATGTAAGAAATAGAAAATGTTCCTTGTTTTGGTTGCATTGATGAAAATGGCAGATCTAAATAATAAAGTCAAGCTGTGTGTGTGTGTCTGTGCATGTGTTCGCATCTTTCGCAAGAACGGTAATAGATATCGACCTAATTCTTTTTGCATTAAGTCGGAGTAAGTCCAGGAAGTGTCAGAAAAAAAAAAAAAAAACGGCAATCACGTGCGATGCACCGGCGCGAAATTGTCGGAAATCGCGATGCGGGAAAATATACAAAAAGTCCATGATTCGATTTTAATGGTCAGAATTGGTCATTGTGGGCTCAATAAGGGTATGGAAACACAGGTACTTGCACATATTGTGTGATGGAAAGGCTATTAGTTAGTTCCATTATACAAGTAATTGAGAGGTTACAGGAGAATATTTTCAAACATATTGCCCACTTTTTCGAAATGCATTGACGGACAAGTCTACAGACACTTTTGAGATCGAACTTATATCTATAAATAACGAATAAAAGTTATTTATCGCGTTTCCAATTTTGGACAGCAAACTTCATAGAAGATTAAAGATTTGCTCTCCTTATCTTGTTTTTCTCCTCTTAGGCTCCTACTTTCGCGGTTTTCGGGTCGGTAACGTATGTGTGTTCCAGTACACCTTGTGTGGGTTGGATACCACTTGGAGGCGAACATTCAAGAGGGTACTGTTACTTGTCCCACTGCGTGTTCTGAATGTTCATAGCCTGTTAATCTTCCCTTACTGCCGATTTTCTTGCACATCCACATTAAAGTCTACTGTATACATGCACTTCTCGCCGTACTCTGTAAATATCTTCTACATGCTTATCGATAAGTGAGGCACTGGGAGAGGTGGGTCGATTCTCCAGTAACAGAAAGTGGTGTTCCCTGATCCTACGATTCTGCTATCCTCCTCCTTAAATATGGATAGATAGTACACCTACCCATCCATGCAAGGCGTGTGGAAACCAGCCTCTACGATACACACGCACCAACTACACAACTCTGTCATAATATTCACCTCTCTCTTCCTCCATATTTTCTCTGTCGTGCTTGGATCTCTGTATCATTCACAGTCTCTATACAACTACCTCCCCATAACTCCCAGCGCATTACCTAAACGCCATCACGTAGTCACACTTCATCTTCCCACCCCCTCCACCGCCGCCTGCGTTCTCCCCCTCCCGCCAGGGGCTTTTGTTGGCTTAAGTTATTATTATACTTCAAAAAACTTGCTGTGATCATATATTTCGGCATGCTCTTAACACAGCGCCTAGGAGCTCTCTCTCTCTCTCTCTCTCTCTCCGTATGTATAATTATATAAATGTTTATCCGTATATATCGTGTATGTATATGTATTAATATGTTTATATATACATTTATATGTAGCTAATGTACTAGTGTGTGTGTGTGTGTGTATATATATATATATATATATATATATATATATATATATATATGTGTGTGTGTGTGTGTGTGTGTGTGTGTGTGTGTGTGTGTGTGTGTGTGTGTCCTAATTGCTTTGTTCCCTGTCATGATTAACACAGTTTGATATGAGTTAAAAGTGTATGGTATGGTGTACTGTAGATGCCCGTCTTGGTCATGTCTAAACCAGCCTAACACAACAAATTGGTCATATACCTGTGTGTACAATAATTACAGTATACATCTTCAGTCCAGTATCTCCCTCCTGTTATACCACCACCCATGTCAACACTCCCTCAACGCACTGTCTGGCGGGAAAAACTGTGACCCTAAATACAGCCCGCAAAACCCACGTAATGTAGAGGCAAAACTATCGCTCTTGGAAACGCTACCTCAAGAAAAACCGATGCTGCCGATCCCTGTAAGAAGATTATCGCCAGGTGAGGCAGAGGAGGAGCACGAGAGACTTAACCTGCCACCAAGACTGACCGTTATATCTAAACCCCGTAAGGTCTACCATGCCAGCCAACGCACCCATTATACTAAGAAAGGCGAGGCTTTACACCAAATTAAGTTGGTGATTGGATCAGGAGAGGGCCTTTGATGGGGTGCCCTTTTTTCTTTTTTCGAGGCTTCATTTTTTTTAAAGAGGGGGAATTAGGGAGCTCGGGAGTTAATTAGATATCCATCGACCAAGAGAGAGAGAGAGAGAGAGAGAGAGAGAGAGAGAGAGAGAGAGAGAGAGAGAGATCCATATCTAGTTCCCAGAAAGTAATCATTTCAAAAGCATACATTAAATGGACTTCAAAGGTATTACATTAATTCTTACCACTCATTTTGCCGTGTTTTTCTGCCCAGTTCTAAGTGAAATTACCTGCACGTAACTCATGCTGCCAATTGATGTTAGTTAATATAAAGTAGTACAGCCCATATGAAAGACAAGCCATTCATTTGAAGATCCATCCATCTATCTATCTATGTATTGCCAGTCGCCTTAATCACGGAAGGGGTGGCCACAAACAAATCGCCTCCATGTCGCCCTGTCCCCCGCAATTCCACTGCCCTGCTCCCAGCTCACACACCCCCTCTCTCATATACCTCTCCACTCAATCCCTCCACCTCATCCTTGGCCTCCCTCTCCCTCTCCCTCCTCCACCTCACATACACTCTTCTCGTCAGTCTCTCACTCTCCAGCCAGTCCACATGGCCATTCGAAAATCATACAAGGCAATGGAGCTACGAAAAACATAGCCTTATTATTTTCCACGTTCTTGGCGAGATGGAAAACATTTTTTTAGAGTTTCTGGCAGTTAGAAAAAAATAATGATTCCAGGCTCGATCTGATATACCAAATACATTCACCACGTTCTGTAGCTTCACATAAACGTTTCCGATAGAGTTAGAAAGAATAATGATTCCAGGCTCCATCTGATATGCCAGAAACATTCATCACGTTCTGTAGCTTCACATCAACGTATGCAGTAGAGTCAAACATGATATATAGTACAGTAGATCCTGGCTTTTCATTCTGTTTCATTTCGTTTCATTTATAAAGACCCCAAAGTGCTTGTGTGCATAGGCTTGGTCACCCACTGGCGGCTCTGCACGCTGCTTGATCTCTGGCAGCTTCCCAGTTCAATGCCCTATCTCTGAGGTCACACTGTATGACCTCATCCCAGGTCTTTTTTTGGGGGAGGGGGTCTGCCTCTCACAACTCTACCCTCGACATTCACACCTCTTATCCTCCACATCCAGTTGTCATCCTCCACCCTCTCCACATGCCCAAACCATCTCAATCTACCCCTCCTCATCACAAATCATCTCAGTCTACCCCTCCTCATCACAAACCATCTCAATCTACTCCTCATCACAAACCATCTCATTCTACCCCTTCTCATCACAGACCATCTCAATTTATCCCTCCTTATCACAAACCATCTCAATCTACTCCTTATCACTAACCATCTCATTCTACTCCTTATCACAGACCATCTCAATTTATCCCTCCTCATCACAAACCATCTCATTCTACCCCTCCTCATCAAAAACCATTTCAGTCTACCCCTCCTCATCACAAACCATCTCAATCTACTCCTTATCACTAACCATCTCATTCTACTTCTTATCACAGACCATCTCAATTTACCCCTCCTCATCACAAACCATCTCAGTCTACCCCTCCTCATCACAAACCATCTCAGTCTACCCCTCCTCATCACAAACCATCTCAATCTACCCCTCCTCATCACAAACCATCTCATTCTGCTCCTTATCACAGACCATCTCAATTTATCCCTCCTCATCACAAACCATCTCAGTTTACCCTTCCTCATCACAAACCATCTCAATCTACCCCTCCTCATCACAAACCATCTCAATCTACCCCTCCTCATCACAAACCATCTCATTCTGCTCCTTATCACAGACCATCTCAATTTATCCCTCCTCATCACAAACCATCTCAGTTTACCCTTCCTCATCACAAACCATCTCAATCTACCCCTCCTCATCACAAACCATCTCAATTTACCCCTCCTCATCACAAACCATCTCAGTCTACCCCTCCTCATCACAAATCATCTCAATTTACCCTTCCTCATCACAAACCATCTCAATCTACCCCTCCTCATCACAAACCATCTCAATCTACCCCTTCTCATCACAGCACTAATACATTGCAGTCCCATCCTTCCTTTCAACTCTTCATTCACACCTCGCACGCTCCATACCCAGTTGTCATCCTCCATCCTCTCCACATGACCAAACCATCTCACATACCAAAATAATATTAGACAGGCACATGCTGGTGGCGTTACTGTCAGTGTAGAGTGGCCTTGTGTGGTTTGCCAAAAGGGCGTGGGAAGTAATTTCATCTTGTGCAGTATTCGTGATAAGTGAGTGCATAAAAGATGGTGGTGCAGCTTTGTTTTTTGTTTTTGTTTTTTTTTCGTCAGTTTTCTAACACCTAACGTTCATGCTTCAAGGACAAAAGAGTCAATCATCTGAAAGTGTTAAGCTTCTCCCTAAGTATATATAAGTGTGGAATTTAAAAGAAAAAACGAACAAGTTAACGAATCATTCAAATTAGTGGAAGTGCTTTTCATCTTGCACTGGACAGATATTCCTCTTTGGGTGCCAGAAAGACAGTGCCGTGGCTCTGCGTTGCATAATTTCATTCGTATATCTTACAGTGCGTCAGTAAGGATATACTATACAGTACTTAGGTCTCCTATAATTCCCCGCTAAGTAATTTGTTCTGGTACTTGTTCCTGTACTCTTTAAAATAGTTACAGCAGTGGATTAGCATAAAATTGATGCTGGTCACGATGAAGTGCTATGGAAAGGATTGAGCCTCGTACCATGAGCCTGCGTGAAAGACGAAAAACATGTTTGTGTGACCCCCCTCTGCTGGATAATGGACGTCTGTGGCAGTGGACCTCTCAAATGAAAACAATATATAAATAGATACAGATTTTCTTAAATAGTATGATACACCTTTTATCAACTTGGCCCAGATATTTATTTCGAGGGAGGGCAGCGAAATGACAGGGTGACATGGAGGCGATTGGTTTGTGGCCACCTCTTACGTGATGAAGGCGTCTGGCTATAGATATAGGTAGTTTGATAGCTTATTTCACGTTGTTCAAATGCAGAATAATACTGCTATGGCTCCACATTCTTTCCCTGTTGTACTTGTCGCGGCGCACGACTGAGGTTGTCATTATCGTACCCTGGCAACCTACCATTCAAAAGTGCGTCTCATTTCGTGTATAACATGAGAAGCAGGTGATTCGTGTATAATATGTTCCTGTATAATAATATTCGTGTATAATATATTCGTGCATAATAATATGATTCGTGATTATGATACGAAATCGGACGCACTTTTGAATGCTAGGATGCCAGGGTACGATAATGACAACCTCAGAATCGTGTGCTGCGACTACAGTATAGCATCATATTCAAGTGTTAATTTATTGCTATGGATTATTATGCAGGACGTTGCCTTACTCCTGCAATTCATCATCCTTTTTGGGGACAGGGAGGGAGGTGAGAAAAAATAGTATGACTGGGCAAAGCCATGATTAAGTATTTGTGCCACCACGTGAAGGCGTCTCCCAAATACAGTACCTATATTTATATTATACAAACTGATGTTATATTGTTGCTTGTAATTGTTATGCGGGTTGAGAATGTTGCGAGTTTGTACAGTCGGACTGATGAAAAAAATCAGTTATATTTCGTTTTAATCCCCCCCCCTCTCTCTCTCTCTCTCTCTCTCTCTCTCGTCGCTGAAAAACACCGTAACATCTTCGTTAGCGATTTATTTTTGGATTTGGCTTGTTAAAATCCTTTGGTACGCAATTTATGCCGAGGAAGACGATATTGGAAGGATTTATGTAATGCAGAACAGGACAGAAAGGTGTAATAAGCAAAATTAATCTCATACGAGAAGGTGTTACGGAGCTTCATGGGAGTATGGGGATCTTGGAAGGATTTGTCACACGGCATAGGACAGTAAGATGTAATATATAAATCGCTTAGGAAAAGGCGTTAGTGAACTTTATGCGAGTTTGGCGATGTTGGAAGGCTTAATGTCAGAGAAAAGGACAGTAAGGTGTAATAAACCAAGTAAATCGCTAAGGGAAAGGCGTTAGGGAGCTTCCTGCAGAATATGGCGATAGTGAAAGGAGTAATAAGCAACATTAATCGCTTAGGAAATGGAGTTAGGGAGCTTTATGCAGAGTAAGACGATACTGGGAGGATTTGCTACTGAATAGGATAAAATGGTGCAGTAAACAAATCTCTTAGGAAAAGGTATTAGGGAGTTATAATGAGAGTATGACGATATTGGCAGGCATTATATCACAGAATAGGATAGTAAGGTGCAAAACAAAATAAATCACTTAGGAAAATGTATTAAGGAGTTTTATTCAGAGTTTGACGATATTGACAGGTTTTATGTCAGACAATAGGACAGTAAGGTGTAACAAACCGAGTGAATCGCCTAGGAAAAGTTGTTTGGGGATATTGGAAGGCTTTTTGTCAGAGAATAGGACAGTAAAGTGTAATAAACAAAATAAATGGCTTAGGGAAAGTTGATTGGGAGCTTCCTTATCCGACGAGGGTTATGTGTGCAATAAACCCAACCATTTTGGGATTTGAATTCATATCCGTTTTGAGTGCCGTAACCCACTGAACCATCAGGTGACAGTTAATATTAATTCAGATTTAGGTAGACAAGCTAAAGATCTGTTAGGTACAAATCAGCCAGAGTATAGCTGCCACAAATACATTAATACATATTGGTAGACGGTTTTCATTTTAAGTAAGGTTAGGTTAATGTTAAATTGCACTTCTTCAGGGACATTACTTCATCAGGGACTAGAGTGTCCTGAGAGTGTATGCAGTGTCCTGAATATTCCTGAAGTGTTCTTGATGTAATTGAAATTTTGAATTGTTCTTAAGTCAACTTTTGGATGCACGTCAGAGTTATTATTATTATTTTTTAGGTATGCAGAGACTAAAATGGTGACAGCCGAGGTATGGTCCTGGTGAAAAGTCTATTGTGCAAACGTGTAATTTTTTACATGCAGACGAAAAATTTTGCTGCCAACGCCGCCTACATTTTTTACGCAGCACTATCTTACTCAGAGGTTCCAGTCAGGATTAAAGGTCGTTTATAGCTTTCCTGTCATCTGTATAATTATAGTCATTAGTAAGGAGGGAGGGGGACTGGAGGAAGAGTGCTTTACATGAAGGAGGAAGAGTTGGAAGGAGGAAGGAAGACAAAGAGAAGAAGGAAGGAAAAGAAATGAGGGAAAGGAAAGAAGGAAAGAAGTGGAGGAGAGAGGGGCTGTGAAGGGAGGAGGTGGTGGAGGGGGGGGGGAAACTAGTTGAGGGAGGGAAGGAAAGAATGTGGGGGTAGGTGGAATGTGCCGGCATTTGGTCAGTCAGTCTGGCCGAGGCAATGACTGGTGGAAGGTGTTCAGTTTTGGTAAGACCGTTTTCATTTCTCTCTCCATTTATTACTTCTGTGATGATGATATTGATTTTAATTTGTATTGTAAACATGCCTGAGTGTTTCTAAAGCTTACTCAGGTAATTGAAATTGTAAGAAAATAGGAGAGTAGAGCTGGGTAAGGACTTTTGGGTAGGGGTGTATGTGTGGAGATTGGGATGTGTATGTGTGGAGTTTGGATTGTGTGTGTGTGCATTTTGGTGTGTATGTGTGCAGATTTGAGGATGTATGTGTGGATTTTTTTGGGGGGTGTATGTGTGGAGATTGGGGCGTCTGTGTACCTGTAGAATTTTGGTTTTGTTTATTTTTTTACTAGAATTATTTTTTTTTGATAGCTTATAAGGATTTTCTTTTTCAGGGGTGTGAGTTGGGGAGAGGGCAGCCTGATGGTGAAGGAAAGAATGACCTGGAGGTGAAGTAATTTGTGGGCACCCTCTTCAGCATTGGCCATGTAGCTGTAGAGAGACTGCAACTACAACTACCACTACCACAACAATCACTTTATGGGACATTTAATTGGATACACATTAGGTGAATATGCCAAACCTTTTCAATTTTATTATTATTATTATTATTATTATTATTATTATGATGCATGCTACTTCCCCCAGGCTTTTGTGGAGTGTATAACTTTCCCAGGTACTGTAATTTCTAAAAATAATTTGAGTTTATAGTGACAAAGATCCCCAGCCTTCACAGTTACTTTATAGCCAGGTGTAGTCAGATTGGGAGGGTAATTTTGACTTGTAACCAAGGAGACTTATTCCACACTTATGACCAGGGCTGTTTGTAAAATCCCTAACCCCTTTCAGTTAATGGCCAAGTGTTGTCAGATTTGGAGGGTAGTTTTGACTAGTAACCAAGGAGACTCATGACTAAGTTTAAGATCCCTTGCCCCTTTTCAGTTACCTTATGGCAAAGTGTAAGTAGACTGGAAAGGTAATTTTGACTAGTAACCAAGGACATTCTTGACCAAGGCTTTGTAAAGATCCCTAGTCCCTTTTCAGTAGTTGATGACCAAGTGCAGTGAGATTGGGATGATGATTTTGACTAGTAACCAAGGAGAATCATTCCTTAAGGCTAAAATTCCATGCAGCAACTGTGTGGAGATCCCTAGCCTCTCATCAGTTCCTTTATGGCCAGGTGTAGTCAGACTGGGAGAGCAATTTTGACTAGTAACCAAGGAGACTCGAGATTCCTAGCCTTTTTTCAGGTACTGTATTTGATGGCAAAGTGTAGTCAGATTGAGGATATTTTTGACTAGCCTAATAACCAAGGAGAATCGTTCCTTAACTAAGGTTCATAAAATTCCATGCAAAGACTTCATAAAGATTCCTAACTCCGTTTCAGTTACTTTATGGCTGTGTAGTCAGATTGAGATGGTCATTTGGGCTAATAACCAAGGAGACCCATTCTTTAACTAAGGCTAAAATTCCATGCAAGAATTATGTAAAGATCCTTAAGTCTTTTTTCAGTCACATTATGGCCAAGTGTAGAGTGAGATAATTTTGGCTAGTAACCAAGGAGACTCATAACCAAGGCTCTTTATATAGATCCGTGACCCTTTTTCAGTTAGGCTGCTTGATGGCCAGGTGAAGTCATATTGGGAAGGTAATTTTGACTAGTAACCGAGGAGACACATAACTAAGACAAAAAATTCATGCAATAACCTTGTAAAAATCCCTAACCCATTTTCAGTTGATGGCCAAGTGTAGTCAGATTGGGAGGGTAATTTTTGACTAGTAACCAAGGAGACTTATTTCTTAAGTCATGACCAGGGCTCTTCATAATTAATTTTCAGTTTATGGTGAAGCATAGTCAGATTGGAATGGTAATTTTGACTAGTAACCAAGGAGACATTCATTACTCATGACAAGGTTTTGTAAAGATCCCTATCCCCTTTTCAGTTAATTGATGGCTAAGTGTTGATTGTAGAGAATAAAAGGGAGGCAGAGGAAAGATTTAGGAAGTGGAGAGATGGTATGGGGCACAAGGACTTAAGAGTTTCATTCATTCATTCATTGCCAGACGCCATGTATCCCAAATGGGGTGGAAAAGGGCTCAGAGTTAATTGTTTTACAGGAAGGGGCACTAATCCTTCTCCAACCCCACTTGACACGTAGCGAGAACGTTAAAGTAATTGCGATAAAACAAGAGTGATATCTAGGGTTGGTGGTGGTACTGTCAAAGAAGAGGGAGAGTGGCCATGTGCAATTTAATTTCATCTTGTGCAGTGTTTGTGATAAGTGGGTGCACAAGAGATGTAGTGGTATTAGAGGTAGACTGCAAGATAATGATTTTTGTGTGCGGCGTGCCAGGGAGAGCGGGTGGAGATTGTCAGGCGTGAAAGGATTGAACTTGCTGGTGAGTCTCTTAAGTGTGTGGAAGAGTTTTGTTATTTGGGAGACATGTTATGTGCTGGAGGTGGGGCTGGAGCTAGCTCTGTGGCTAGGGTGAGAAGTGGTTGGAAGAAGTTCAGGGAGCTGTTGCCTCTCCTGACATTGAGAGGACTCTTCCTACATGCTAAGGGGTCTTTGTATGCAGCTTGTGTTAATAGTGTAATGCTGTATGGCAGTGAGGCCTGGGCAGTAATGGAAGAGGATATTAGCAGGATCAAATGTACAGAAATGACAATGATTAAGCAGACGTGGAGTGTGTCCCAGCGTGCAAGGCCTGGGGGGGCTGTGTAGTGTATGGTGTGATGAGAGAGAGACTGAGATGGTTTGGGCTTGTGGAGAGGATGGGGGATGATAATTGGGTGCAGAAAGTGAGAAGTGTTAATATCGGGAGTGGGGTTACGAGGGGTACACGAGAAGACCTGGGATGAGGTCATTGTGACCTCAGGCTTAAGGGACAAAAGAGGGAGGTTACCATAGATTGAGCAGCATGAAGTGACGCCATTAGGTGACCAAGGCCGATGCATGCAAGCATGTTGGAGCCTTCAAAAACGAAACAAAGTGTAGTCAGATTGGGAGGGCAGTTTTGACTAATAACTAAGGTGACAGTCACAACAGGTTTGGCCAGGTATTTCTTTATTTCACATAGCTCATTGGCAGAAAAAGGCAATGGTATGGCTGTACATTCATCTCATAGCACTTCCCCATGACTAGTCTCATATTCTAGTGTTATTCTGATATTACAATTTAGCATTCAAGATGGAGAGATGGCAATTTTAGGCCAAGTTAGAGTAAAAGCAGTCTAGTAACCAAGGAGACTCATGGCATTCGTTCATGACTAGCCTCAGATTTTAGTAGATGTAAATTGGAATAGTAAAGAAAGACTCGTAACTATAGCTCATCAGGTGCAACCACATCTTCGTATTTTTTGTGGGAGTGACCGATCAGATTTTAGTACAGGGTAGTTGTAAATCAGAATAGTAACCAAGGAGACTCATTCCTAACTTATAAGTACAACTCATCAAATGCAACCACATCTTCGTATTTTTTGCGGAAGTGACCAATTCAGAAAAACTGGCTATAGATCTAAAAACGACAACTTTCCACCTTGAATACTTGGCTGTAAGAAAAGTTTATTAGAATATGGTGCTGTAATCTTCTTTTTTGGTTTGAAATATCACAGCACCTTGAATTTTCAGTTGTAACAGTAGATGAAGACTTAGAATGTTGGTAGTCATGAAGAAGTGCTGTGGAAAGAATATCTAACTATATCATTACCTTGTTCTGCCACTGAACTGTAAGATGGAGTGCATAAGGCAAAATCTAGGGCAAGTAGAAGGTAGAAGTAGTAGTGTTATCTAGTGTATAACTGTCCACTCTGAATGTAAATAATCTGTACTATATTCCTACAATCACTGCAGTGGTGTTCCTTAGGCGGCCCTGGGTTCTTGTGAGTGAGCTAAGTGCTAGATAGCTGGGTTCAAGAAAGGGCAGCCTGATTGCGGTTCGAGAGGAGTGAAGGGAGACTGCCTGGAGAACTCAGAGTAGCAGTGGGGCCATTACTGCTTGGAGAGGTTGAAATCTGTTCAGGTAGATATAAGGTAGTATTGTCTTCTGTCTCTCCTGTCTTTTTCCTGTCTCTTGTTTTTCTCTCCTGTCTCTCACCTGTGTCTTTCCTTGTCTCGCTCTCTCTTGTCTGTCTCTCCTGTTGCTCCAGTCTGTTTGCTAGTGTAGGCAGGTAATTAAGGAGGATTGAATTGAGCAAGGTTCTTACATTATAGCCAAGGATGAGATGGAGGGATGCAGTGGAGAGATGGGAGGGGGTGTAAGTTGGAGGGATGGAGTGTAGATACGAGTAGTTATGGGAGAGGAGGATGTGAGTTAGAGGTAGGAGTGTGGGTATTTTTTTTTTTTAACGTAAGGAAGAAGGAACCAAAGGCCAGGAGCCGCAAACTGTTCCATCCAAGAAAAAAGATGCTTTAAAATTTTTAAGAACAGACTTGAAAATTTTTGAGACACAGGATGTTAAAGCAATTAGGTGATAGAGAGTTGGGAATGGTCACCCTTCTTTGGGACTTGCTGAATGAGTGCAAACTTCCAGCAAGAAGGAAAGGTACAAGTTGATAGACAAAGATGAAAGTTTACCTAGGGAGGGTGTAAGCACAGAAGCACAGTTCTTGAGGACAACAAGAGGGACTCCATCAGGCCCATATGCCTTGTTAGTATTGTGGCCAGTGATGGCAGAAAATACATCAGCTGAAGAAATTTTAATGTCAGCCATGAGGAAGTTAGAAGGGGGGGAAGCGATGGAAGAACAGCACTGGAATCGTCTAAGGTGGATTTGGAGGAGAAAGTCTGAGCAAAGAGATTTGCTTTATCAGTAGAAGAAATTGCTGCAGAGTTAGCAGAGTAGAAAAGAGGAGGGAAGGATGATGAGGTAAAGTTGTTAGAAAGGTTTTTGGCAAGGTGCCAAAAGGAGCGGTAAAAATTCGAGTTGGAGAGTTGAGAGCATTTAGTACGAATGAAATTATTTTTTAGCAGCGCAAAGAACAGACTTAGCACGATTCTGGGCACATAAAGATGTGATTCAGGGGTGGGTTGGCTCTGGTACCTTTTATAGGGGATGTGAGTTAGAGGGATGGAGATAAGAGGGGGGAGGGGTGCGAGTTGGAGGGAGGGCAACCACATGGCAGAGGACAGGGCAGTGTGGAGGAAATTGTGGCCACACCTTACAGGATTAAGGTGTTTGGCAGTAGATAGATTACATAGCTAGATAACTGAATATCAAGCAGGCACATGGTATTGATGTGGAAGTGGTAGCTCTGCCCTGTGAAAACATATAGTAACCAAGGAGACTCATTCCTGCCTCCATAACTATAAAGTTAATGAAACAGTGTAGTCAGTTAAGTATTAAAGTTGTGAGAATGGGCCAGTTCCATCAGGTGAAGGGCAGACTGCAGTATATCTAAGTGGTAAGATTATTTTTTACATGGTTAAGAAATCTAAGTGAGATGGAGGTACAGATTATAGCCTTAAATTGGTATAGATTTTTGTCCTTTTCTAGTTTGACAATAGCTTAATGGCAGATTGACATTACCTTGCCCGTACACCTTTGCCATATCACTTCTTTAAATAACATGATTAACAAGTCATCTAGATACAGATGTTGGTGGATGTTAACAGATCATACAAGAAAGACTATGTAAGAAAGATTAGGGAATAGTTGATACCGTATGACCTAACAGTTTTATCCAGTGTGGGTGAAGGCAGTGGTAAAGCATTTATCTATATAGGTGGTCTTGGAAATTTAATATCCATAGCACTGGGCATGTGGAGAGAATGTAGGATGACAACTGGGTGCAAAGGGAGAGAGGTGTGAATGTTGGAGGTAGAACTGAGAGGAAGGGGTAGATTGAGATGGTTTGGCGGAAGGATCAGACTGGAATGTAATGGTGGTGTGATGAGGAGGGGAAGATTTAGGTGGTTTGGGAGGTAGGATGGGACTGGAGTGTATTTGTGTTGTGATGAGGGGTTGATTGGTTTGGGAGGGAGGATGGGACTGGAGTGTGTTATTGTTGTGATGAGGAGGGGTAGTAGTAGTAGTAGTTCCCTAGGCAGTCTGGCCGAACAGCCCCGAGTCCCTAAGGAAGGCCATGGCTGAGACTGGGCTTTCCCACAGCGCTCTCAAGGAGTGTATGTTGTGTTGTTGGCGTAGGTGATTGTGTGCAATGAAGTCTTCCATAATGTGCTTAATAGTATGGGGTGCTGTGTTGCATCCTGGACAGGCATCAGTGACGGAGTCATCCAGCCTCTTTTGGTAGCTTAAGAGGGCTGGATGGTGCCCACATCTCAGCCTGGCCAGGTGGACCCTGTCCTCACGAGGAAGATAGGATTCAGAAATGTGGATGTCAGGAGGCTGTGCATGCAGCTGTGTGTTGTCCTTCAGTGACTGAATGGAGCGGCGAGTGATCTGAGTGTGGATATGCTTCTGGAAGCTGGTCTGAGGTGGGAGAGATGACAGTATTTGTGTATGATATCGTGTGCCGGGTGTTGTTTTGATGTTCCTTGGAGTGGGTGGATGTGCTGCCATGTACTGTAGTGGATGTTGTGGGTTTGTGGAGGCTGCAGCAAGAAGCTGGGTGCCTCTCATGTCTAGGTGATCCTTGAGGAGGGGTAGATTGAGATGGTTTGGGAGGGAAGATGGGACTGGATTGTATTGGTGTTGTGATGAGGAGGGGTAGATTGGGATGGTTTGGGAATGTGTTGAGGATGGGGGATGACAGTTGGATGTGGAGTGTGAGAGGTGAGAATGTTGAGGGCAAAGTTGAGAGGCAGACTGAAAGACCTGGGATGAAGTCAGTGTGACGTTAGGGATCAGGGGCTGAATAGAGAAGCTACTAGTGATCAAGCAGCATGAAGAACTGCCAGTAGGTGATCAAGGCTGATGTGTGGGAGCATCTTGGAGTTTTCATAAATGAATGAATGAAGGAAATGATTAGTTCCATTTTTCTGCTCCCTCAGGTGGGTAAAGAGGTTAAGTGCTTCCTCTTATTTCTTTTCCTGTCCTTACTTTCTGCACCTTTCCTCATCCCATCATTAGGTGGAAAAGATAGGGATGAAGGAAAATGAAGATTGTTCCTAGATAATTCACTGTTTACATTAGCTTAACTTGAATAGGGAAGTAGCATTATACTGTATAGGAATAAATGCATTGGTTACAAGGCAGATATGGGTGTTAACATATTTCACTGGGAAACTTATTTACTAGAGCCCTGAACTCAGTTGTGGGTTCATGCACATCTGCATTTGAATCTGGGGGACTTCATGCTGAAATTACCTTTCTGCAATCCACCATCCTCCTTTGGGGGATAGGTTCAGAATGTTAACTGGTAGACTTCTTGATGGATGGGTTTGATACAGCCTTCAGTTACGTCCCACAGCGTAAGATTTGACTAGCGTTGAGGCAGCACTGTCATTGTAGTTCAAGGGTTGAGTTGTAAAGCATGTTTGTACTTTAGGGCAGTTGGACGAGGGGCAACTTGATACTGTAGGTGAGGAGGCCATCCCTGCTGTAGAGGTGTCTGGTGGTAGACATCCACCACCACCAGTGATGTAGGGTAGCAACTTGGCTAGATACTAAAGGGTGAGTACCTTTAATAATGTAATACTTTCTCGCTTGGGTGCCAGTCTGTGAATATAACCATTGATGAGCCTAGTGAATTTTTTTTTACATCAACTTGTATAGTTTTCTTTAAATCTTGCTGTGGTACTAGGTTTTTTTGATTGCCAGTTGGTTGCAGACCTTGCCTCAGAAGGTGTTTGTCAAAATGCACTAAAAACTGTGCTAAAATATCTAAGTTGCAAGAATCTTGCAGAATGTTGTTAAAAACTCACCTTTGCTAAGTAGATTTGTCTGTAGTAAGTGTTTAGTGGTTAAATTGGCAGTCCTAACAACCCTGTCCTTGGAAATGATCATTGTCACCTTTGTGCCATAGGTTTTATTCTTGACTTTTCTACATAGTTTTAATAAGCTTTGGAGACTTGGAACAGAAGTCAGATAGCCATTATTACCCCTTCACTAAAGAAAATATCCCTAAAGCTGGATAAAACCATTGGGTGTGGCCAGGAGTGAATTAACACATATCTAACAGGAAGCTCCCTAACATCTCTTCTGTAACAGTTTATTCTAGGGGTTAAACCTGAGTCAGTTGGAGACACCTGCATTCAAAAGGAAGCTCCCTAACACCTCTTCCTTAGCTATTTATTTAGGGAAGTCAGTGTTGTGATAGTAAAGCCTTGTCTTAGATGCAGATTTTTGCGTTTCTAAGTTCCGTTGGTATTTGTTCTCTCAAATGCCTTGATTTTATTTTTGATGGAGAATCACAGTTGGGTGTGGAAGGTGATAGGGTTGAGAGGCAGACTGAAAAAGACCTGGGAAGATGTCACAGGGTGTGACTTCAGGGATAAAGGCATGAATAGGGAGGCTGCCAGAGATTGAGCAGTGTGGAGAGCTGCCATCAGGTTACAAAGGCTGACTTACTGAAGTACGTTGGAGCCTTTATAAACGCTATGATAGCATTATTTCCAGAGTCAGTATAAACGATATGATAGCAGTATTTCCAGACTCTGTAATTATAAACCATACGATAGCAGTATTTCCAGAGTCAATATAAACGATACGATAACAGTATTTCCAGAGTCTGTATAAATGTTATGATAGCAATATTTCCAGAGTATTGATCCTGTACTTTTTGAACTGGAAGATAAAGCCTTCTTAACCCCATCAGAGCTTTAAGTCCTTCCTAAGTTTTAAAATGCCTGGTTGTGGCAAGAATTAAAAAAAAAAAAAATCAACAAGTAAGAGGTGCTAGGAGTGGTGCCTAAAGAGTACCAGCCGCGGAGAGCCACAGGTCCACCCTGAGTTGTAAAATTGCCTGGTAGTTGCTAGAATAAAACCAAAAATAAATCACTAAGGAGGAGGTGGTGGGGGAGTTAGGGAATTGGAAGTACTGTATAAGTTTGAATTAATCTGCGACTTATTTTGATTTATTTTACTTATGTATTTATTTTTGCAATTTGCCTGTGACTTTCTCCTGCCCGTGACTGCTTTTCCTTTTACCAGCGACTGTATCTCCTTTTACTAGTGACTGTATCTCCTTTTACCAGTAACTGTATCTCCTTTTACCAGTAACTGTATCTCCTTTTACCAGTAACTGTATCTCCTTTTACTAGTGACTGTATCTCCTTTTACCAGTAACTGTATCTCCTTTTACCAGTAACTGTATCTCCTTTTACCAGTGACTGTATCTCCTTTTACCAGCGACTGTATCTCCTTTTACCAGCGACTGTGTATCCTTTTACCAGCGACTGTATCTCCTTTTACCAGCGACTGTATCTCCTTTTACCAGCGACTGTATCTCCTTTTACCAGCGACTGTATCTCCTTTTACCAGCGACTGTATCTCCTTTTACCAGCGACTGTGTATCCTTTTACCAGCGACTGTGTATCCTTTTACCAGTGACTGTGTATCCTTTTACCAGTGACTGTATCTTCTTTTACCAGTGACTGTATCTTCTTTTACCAGTGACTGTATCTCTTTTTACCAGTGACTGTATCTCTTTTTACCAGTGACTGTATCTCTTTTTACCAGTGACTGTATCTCTTTTTACCAGTGACTGTATCCTTTTACCAGTAACTGTATCTCCTTTTATCAGTGACTGTATCTCCTTTTACCAGTGACTGTTTCTTTTTATCAGTAACTGTTTCCTTTTACCGTTGGCTATGTGGTGGTTTCCTCCTGCCAGTGACTTCCCTTGGGGATGGGGGGAATGAACACTTTACCAGTATCCCTGCTTGTCATAAGAGGCGACTAAGAGGGACCTTTTTGTCTAATCCTTTTTTCCTCTAGCGTCCCATCTCTTCGTGATATTTCCATATTTCTTGTGGCCTTTATTTTCTCACTATTCTTATCAGGTTAGACTGGTATTATGACATGGATAGTTTAAGGACCTGCCATTAACACTGACCCATCCTCCCTCCCTCCCTGTGCTTAGTACAGGGTGACCCAGAAAAACCTCCCACATTTCAAGGGTAAGTGAAAAATCAATGGTTAAAGATAATCAGAATATTATTTGCACGCATGAAACTTCATTCAATACAGTTTTTATTCATCATGTTTTAAAGACGACATCCTCTAAATGGTGGCCGTCATTGTCTATACACGCTTGGAGGCGATTTCTGAAGGCTGCCATGGCTCGACGGGTCATGTCGGGTGGAACAGCGGCTATCTCCTGCTGAATAGCAACCTTAAGGGCCTCAAGAGTTTGGCGTCGATGAGTATACACTCTTGATTTAAGGCAGACCCACAGAAAAATATCACAAGGGGCGAGGTCAGGGGAACGGGCCAGCCACCCAACATCGCCACGCAACGAGATGACCCGATCCGGAAACATTTCCCTCAGCACTTGCAGTGATCTTCGAGCTGTGTGTGCCGAGTGTATACTCATCGACCTCAAACTCTTGAAGCCCTTAAGGTTGCTATTCAGCATGAGATAGCCGCTGTTCCACCCGACATGACCCGTCGAGCCATGGCAGCCTTCAGAAATTGCCTCCAAGCGTGTATAGACAATGAGGGCCACCATTTGGAGAATGTCATCTTTAAAACACGATGAATAAAAACTGTATTGAATGAAGTTTCATGTGTGCAAATATTATTTTGATTATCTTTAACCCTTTTTTTCAATTACCTTTGAAATGTGGGAGTTTTTTCTGGGTCACCCTGTACCAAACTGTTTCATCACCAAGCGTCTTCATGGCCAAAGCTGGTTCCATGCCAGTGTTCGTGCCACGTAGCCAGTGTGACTTGGTGCTGGTTCATTAGTACTGTACGTCATTCCTACTACCAGTGCCAAGCTCGTAAATGCAGTGGCCAGGCATATTTCTCTGAATGGTTCTTGACTTTGTTCATTTCTTGTTTGGGAAGATTTTTTTTAACTGTTCTAGCTTTCTCATGTGATGCCAACTTTGAAATAGTCTCCAGAATTACTTCAGTAGATAAAAAAAAAATAGATATAGATGGATAAATAAAGCACACAGGGAGTATAGTGAATTATCTTTAGGTGTAATAGCAGTGGTTACAGTTTTTGCCGTCATTAAAAAATTGGCCGTCATTGTCATTTAGTTTGTTAAGGTGCTATTGGCTGATACATTGAATTTGTTAGGTAGTTGTTTGCTGCTGTATTTACTGTAGATGTCTGGTGGTCTAGTGGGTTAAGGTGATCCAGGTAGATGTGCTTTGGAATATTAATAGGTTTAACCTGTGGCAAAGCCAGCAGGTCTAGAAGTGGTATTTTTTCTCTCTCTCCAAGGAAGGTTTAAATATCTGCTCTTGGAGAGCTCAGAGTGATTTTCTTATGAAATACAAAGCTGCTCAGCCTGAAATTTTGTTGGTTTATCGTGTCAGCTGTTGCCTAAGCTGACTGTTAGGTGCATTTCAATTTGACTTTAAGGAGGCATTGTAGCCACTTATGAAATACAAAGTTGCACAGGTTGAAATTTTGAGTTGATTGGATATGTCAGCTGTTCATCAGCTGATTATTAAGCAGTTATCAATTTTGGCCGTAAGGAGGCATTTTAATAAAGTTTCACATTCTGAGTTCCAATGAGAAACTTAAAAATTGGGTGCAGATAGTCTCTTCTTTTTTAGGTACAGAAATTAAGCTTGTGATCTTGTGTGTAGATAAACCAGTTGGCTGGTGTTTGAATGTTAGGTGTGTGTTAGTGTGTGTAGATTAGGCATGTGTAGATTACTGTAGGTTGGTGGGTTTGGGTGCTGGGTGCCTCAGCAATCACAGCTTAGTATTTCAGTTTTGGGAGTGGTTCAGTTCCATCGGGTGAAAACAAGGCAGCTAATGTGTTCTTGCATTTGCAGGAAACAGATGACATCTAACAAGATTTGTGAAGATATCAAGACAGCAAGATGAAGACTTGTGTATAAAGAAAAATGAGGTTTTCCAAGAAGATTGGTACCGTAATGTGTTAAAACTGCATCTCTCTCATTTTGCTTTAACTTGGCCTAAAAATACCTAGTAATTAACTTGGGTCCTCAGGTTGGGGCATGTCCTTACCATATAACCTTCCATCATGCCTGACAATGCCTCCTCATCATTGGAGCCCAGTCGTTTTCGCTTGTTATAGACGTGTGGCGCGCCCTCTGCATGGTGCCGCCAGGATCTTATACCATTACCATTACCCTACCACCCGCAGACTGTTCTATCATCCGTGGATGCGTGCAGCACCACGGTTAGTAAGGCGAGGACCGCCACTGGAGCTGGCAAGCTTGACCAGCAGGTACGGTACCTCTTTATGCGTCATTAATGCAGTCACTCAGGACCCCGTACCTGCCTCCTCCATCCTCTCCTTCGCTGAAATCGAACAATGTTATTCAACCCCTTCAAGGATATCGCTACCAAGGTCACCAGGGCTTTGGTGGTAAAACCCAATATTCTGAGGGATGCAGCGCTGTTAGACACTAACATCTCCCTCCAATTGAGCACTACTGCCTCAACGGTTCCGTTGTGCTGGGCTGCCCACCGACATGCTGCCTATCTCACACTGGGGGTATCATAGTATTCAACCTTGTGTGACACAGCTGAATACAGTGAGGTGTAGCGGGCGTCGGATGTTACCTGCACGTCTAGAACTACAACCGAGGTCCCTGTGTCGATAAGAAGGTCTGGCTGTCTCATGACTGGTCCTGCACGCAATAAGACCTCTTTCCCGACATGATAGTTGGGACATGCCTGTTCAGTGTGCCCCTTGATGTAATCTATGAGCCTATCGTGCCAGGCGACACGGATTTCATGCTCAGAGCACAACCCTGGAAGACGTGATTCAAGGAGGGTGGGGTCCCACATCCACCCTCACAGCGCAGTTTGGGTTGCTGTACTTCACGTCCCCTTGAAGATCCAACAGGGGTGCTCTCGAGGTTTCCTGTTAGCTTGACGGCTCCGATGTATCTAGAGCTGCAGAGATTACGAGATCCTTTGTATATCCACATGTGCGATGCTCGTGAGCCTGCCTAGAGCATCCCATCAGGCCTTCACCATCATCCCACCTGCAGAGGTCCAGGATCCACTGATTCGCCTCAATGCAACGGTCAGTAACCCTGACCCCCTGTATAAGGGGCCATCTGATCTGCTCCATGCAGTCCCTGATGTATGGGTGCTCACGTAGATTAGTCTTGATAGGGCAAGTTGACTGTCCAATTCGGAGTAATCGAGCTGCCCTGAGCAGCGGAACTCTGGTGTAAAAAGAGGGAATCCCTAAGCCTCCACCCTTCAGCGGTGCGTGAAAGAACACTTTCAGGGTATCGGCGGGAAGATGAAATCTGTCCCTTACTGACGCTGTCATGCTCCGATCTAAGTCCTTGAGTACACCCAGAGGCACCCCTGCAAGGACAAGTCCATGGAGTAACCCCGGGTATACTACCTTGGTGACCACCCACAGCTTTTGCTGAGGGTGCAGGGGCGCCGCATGAACCTGCCCGAGCATCTTCCTCAGCGTCTCTTTATGCTTAGCTTGAGATGGCCTCCAGCCCACATCCACGCCAAGATACTTTGCGGTCTGAGAGGCACTAAGCGTGGGGATCATACGACCCACCAGCGGTGAGGAACGGGTTGGCCGACCAGATGTACTTCTTGGCCTTGTCGTCCGCACCACGGCAACAGATCTACACTTGTCAGGATTTACCTGCAGTCCAAGTTGATCCAGCCCGCTCAGGGCCGAGTCAACTAAGGACTGTAGGGAAGGCTTGGCGGGTGATGTCAAGACTAGGTCATCAGCGTAGGCATAGCTGACCACACGTTGATCCTGTAGCTTGATCCCCAGCTGGAGATCCAGGCCCCCTAGTACATAATCCATTGCTGCATTGAATATCAATGGGGAGAGAGGATCCCCCTGCCGGACCCCCCTACCTGGACTGATGGTCATCCCCAGGAGGTCCAGTCTCGCAACACTGAGTGCAGTACAGGGCTAGAGGAGGCAGCATGCCAACTCTACGAAGTATGGCGTCCAAGGCAGAGTGAGATGGCGTATCGAAAGCCTTCTGGACATCCAATAACGCCACATACACATCATCCCACCTCCTATAACCCTGGTACAGGATCGCATTCGTCATGTTTATGTTCTCGGCGCAGCTGTCGCTAGGTCTAAATGCGCACTGCGTCCACGAGAACAAGTCTGCACCCTGGACTCCAGCATCCAAGACCGAATGCAGTATCCTGACCACATATGATGACACCACGATGGGACTGAACCCGGCCGGCCCACGCGTGTCAATGTTTTCTGAATCAGGGTGATCGTAGATCTTGTTAAATGTTCAGGTAAGTGTCCATGGTTCAGAATGGCATTGGAGAGCCACTTTCACCGGCCCTAGGTTCCGTAAGTCGGCAAAGGTAGTCCTGTCTGGGCGTGGGGTACTTACCCTTGCCTTCTTGAGAACCCCCTCCACATCCTCTATGGAGATGGGAGCCAGCAAATCCCATCTCAGAGGGCGGAGCAGTGTGGGCACTGGACCATTCCAGGGATGGGATGGAGTGCAGTAGAGATTTGTCCAGAAAGTGGTCTTCTCCTCATCGGACACTGTGTCATCAACTGATAGCTTGCCATCAAGAACGTCCTGGGCGAGGCAGCCCCTGTCTTCCCTCCACCTCCCCTGGGTGCGAGCAAAGAGTTGCCTCCTTGCTCGTCTGCATCTCCGGGGAGGGGCTTGCTCAGTTGTTCGCCTATGATCACCTCGAGCCATCACCGGAACCCCCCTGCAGGGGAGGTCCTCCAGCATCAGATGGACTAGCTCACCAGGATCATCTCTCTCATCGATAGCTAATTGCTCACATAAGGAGATCGCAGCCATAATCTCCTTCCAGTCATCTCCTGAATTCCTTGTTGCTCCAAGTCACTGGCAAGTACTGGCCTCCCCACCTGGCCGATATTATCATCTCCACGTTCTGATGTCACTAAAGAATCTCCCACCTCATCCTTCACACGGGCAAGGCCTCCCTGTTGTTGCTGGGAGCGACCTGAGGCAATCTCCTCCACCGGGGCCCGGTGAGCAGCAGACTTCCTTTGGGATTTGATCGCCTCGAGAGATCTGTTTGGAAAGGAGTCCAACAGCACCTGATTGATGTTCCTGGCTGCTGCTGGATTCTCCTGTTAGACCGCTACCTCCTTGGAGGCTAGGAGCCAGGCCTCTGCATCGGTCCATCTGGCCTTAGTTCTTATCGGCTCCCTGTCAGCGAAGTAGCGGTCTGGATGAGCACTGCAATAGTGCACACCCAGGCCCTGTTTTGTTCTGAATTGATGCCCACAGACAGGACACACACACTCCCCAGTGTCTGCATTGTCGCGAGGTTCTGACCTGGCACTTTGCAATGACATCGTGCTTTGACACTGACCCATCCTCCCTCCTGTGGAAAGGGTTTAATGACCTAAAATTACCATCTTTGAACCATAAGTGTTTAGCTGTACTGTATTAATCAAAATTAGTGATGTTATCATGGAATGTGGTGGAAAGGTTGTAGAGCCAATGCTGCTGTTGTTTTTGCTACTGAAATAAGTGAAGTTAGCTGTCAAAGGATAAATCTTGGCCAAGTTAAAGTAAAAAACTGTAGTTGTGTGTACAGAAAGTTCTCATTTATGCCAGGAATGAAGAATTGCAGATTTGTTCATTTACTTTTTTCAGTTCAAGTAATTAACTCATTTTGTTCCCAGGCTCCTTTATATGGTAGTCATGAAGTGCTAAATTTTGTCCCCAGACTTATCTGAACATGAACATATTGATCTGCTGGCTGACTTTGCCCTTGTAGTCCATTTTTTATGGGATGATAGAGGGGCATAAGACTAGTAACCAAGGAGACTCCTGTACTCCACCATCCTTGGAGGATAAGGGAGGGAGTTGAGGGATGTTTTCTTTAATGGGATTGTGAATTGAAGGAGCAGTTGTTGTTGATCAGCCCCAGTCTGTCTGGCCAAGCAAACCCATCAACCACAGGCAAGCAACAACCCCTTGCATATATACAACTTGTGGCCTTATATATCATCACTGGTGTGAAGGTGTTGTTTTAAGGAAGACCTGTTTTTGGTAGCTATGCCTGCATTCCACATCTTAAGTGTAGTCAGAAATAGGTCATTATGTTGTCTTTCACTCCAAAAATTAGAAATGGGAGACCAAGGATATGGAGGTACTGGAGTGGAGATGGAGAGAATTAACTAGAAGTGTGTGTGAGTGAGGTGCAGGGGGAGACTGAGGATGAGATGGAGGGATGTACTAGAGGTATAGGAGAGAGGATGGTGTAAGTTTGGGGGGATGGAGAGAGAGAGAGACTAACTAGGAGTGTCAGTGAAGTGGTGAGGGAAGAGAGAGTGGAAGACTGAGAGATGGAGTGGTGAGATATATATGAGGGGGGGTGTAATTTGGGGTAATGGAGAGTAAGAGACTAAAGCTGCTTTCACACGAGGCCACTGGTGGCTGCAATTAGTTGCCTCCCATAGTTTTCAATGGGGCCATTCATACGAGGCCACTGCGGTTGCCCTGCCGGCAACCAGCTCCTGGCGATGGCTCGCTTGCGCAACTAGTGTCCACCACTGGAGGTTGGTGCCACTCGCTGTAAAGCATCGTTTCAAATTGGAGCTTTCATATGATGCCACCAGTTGCCGGCCCCTTCACACGGACCACCAGTGGCGGCCACCGATGGCCTTGTGTGAAAGCGGCCTAAGAGAGTTTGTGATTGAGGTGGAGGAGGGGGGGGAACCAAGGATGAGATGGAGGGATGTAGCGGGGAGGTATATGAGAAAGGGGGGTGGAAGTTGGAGGGAGGGGAGCAAAATGGCAAGGGACAGGGAGGCAATTTGTACCCCTACAGGATTAGTGAATCTGGCTATAGTTAGAGATGGCTAGCTTGTCCACACCTTCATATTTTCGGTTATAGTATTATGGCCTTGAGTTACAAATTTTTAAAGATATGTTTGCTGAGAATATAATCGGAATACTGAACTGGGCCTTAAATTTTAACATTTCCAGCGTGAATTATGAGTTGTAAAAGTCATAAAACATGATGTTAGTCACAAATACTGTGAAAAGGATTTTGAGCCATAACATTGTCTTTTTATGCCGCAAGTTATGTGACAGCAGGAAAAGAACGAAAAATTAGGTCCAATTACAGCTGAGTATAAAATTGTTAGGTTCAGTGTAGTGTGATTTTATTGATGGATATTTAACGTACATCACAACCAGTGCATGTTAGTACCTTTGAACTCCTTCAGCACTGTGATGTCTTTTCTCAGTTTGTTGTTACTACATCCCACATTTTATTTAGGTTTATTCTTGCTGCTGCCACACTATTTTATTCAGCTTAGGAAGGAATTCTCGCACCATCCATGCAGTCCTTTCCTGACTCTGGCCTACCCTTCATCCTTGCTATACCCAGCTGTGCCCTCCCATATCTGCTCTACCTTTCCAGCCTGAAGTCGCCCCCTTGCTATACCTAGACATGCGCTCCCATATGTGCCATGCCGTCCCATTCCTGTCCTTCCCCTCCAGCATGAAGTCACCCCCCTTGCCACGCCCTGCCCTACCCCCTTGCTATACCCAGCCATGCCCTCCTATACCTATACCCAGCCATGCCCTCCTATACCTACCCCTCCAGTATGTCACCCCATAGCCATACCCAGGCATGCCCTCCTATACCTTCTATGTCCTGCCCTACCGCTCTGGTATGTCACCCCCTTGGCATACCCTGGTGTGCCTTCCCGTAGCTGCCATGTCCTGTCCTACCCCTTCATTATGTCGCCTCCATAAGCTGAGTAAAATAGTGTGGTGTCAGCAAGCATAAAACATCCTTGTGCTGAAGAGGTTAATTGTCCCCACTCAGTCCTTTGCTATGCTATTTTCACGTGTGATTCTTGTGTATTAAAAAATTTTTGTGTTGATCTTTAACATGCACTAATGCAAACACACGGTGCACAATGTGTTTAGCAATCGATGCATGTTAATACAGCCCTTGTCATCCTTTGTTGATTGCCATGGTTCTTTGCTTGGCTTATAGCTGGGTAGGGCAATACGAGACATGGCATATACAAAGTGATGAGCAGGGCACGCTCTTGGAAGCATCTTAGGGAAGGGCGCCGAACCTATCTCGATAAATGGGCTACAAAAATACAGACTGGTAACCCTCACACCTTGGGTTACCAGTCCGTATTTCTCTGGCCCATTTATCGAGATAGGTTATTTTTCGACTTGCACCATTTGTGTATATATAGTGAAAATAAAACCAGTGTATTATTACAATGTCTTTAGTATTTCCTTTCCTTTATATATTTCTTTTTGTACATATATAATAAAATGTGGACTTTGAAAAAATATAAGAGAGAATAGTACCAAGACATATATGAATAGTACGAAGGAGACATCACTTCGTACTATTCATATATGTCTTGGTAGTATTCACTTTGATATTTTTTCAAAGTACACAATTTTTTCACATATTATGAAGGAGAGAGCACTTTGTACTATATATACAGAGAAGCCAATTGATAAAAATAATTATGCATTGAAAATATTTTTGACTTAGAAAAATATTGAAATAAAACATGACTAACATAGCAGCAACATGACTTAGGGACTTAGCAACTTATCAGCAACATGACTTAGCAACATAGGGACTAGCATCATATCAGCAACATGACTTAGCGACTTGGTAACATCAGCAACATGATTTAGGGACAGAACAATTGCAGCAACATGACTTGGGGACTTATAAACAGCTGCAAAGCATGAACACACATATTCACAAAAGATACACTTTTGGTTCATTATAGAAGCAAAGAAATCAGAATAGAAATATATAAAACAAACCAAATATATATAAACTTAAATTACATAAAGAACAAAGAGAGGGAAGAAGAGAGCAGCAGACGAGAGCAGGGGCAGAGGAAGTACAACACAAGAGAAAGGCGAGTGTGGCAGAGGAAGGGCACGGCAGGTCAACAGTAGGGCAGCAGTGGGAGGACAAGACAGGGAGGGAAGAAAACAACAATGAGCAGGGCAAGTTCCAGGGCATAGTATGGCTGCAGGACAGATCACAGCCAGGACAGTATGACAGTGATGGAAGGACAGGAATGGGTTGGCAGAGCAGGGATGGTATGACAGGACAGGGCAGTGCAGGGCAGGGTAGTGGTGGCAGGACAAGTCAGGGCAGGGTAGTGGTGGCAGGACAAGTCAGGGCAGGGTAGTGGTGGCAGGACAAGTCAGGGCAGGGTAGTGGTGGCAGGACAAGTCAGGGCAGGGTAATGGTGGCAGGGCAAGTCAGGGCAGGGATGGGATGGCAGAACAGGACAAGGTAGGGGTGGCATGACATGACAGGGATGGCAGGACAGGACAGGGTTGGGGTAGCAGGACAGGACAGGGTTGGGGTAGCAGGACAGGACAGGGTGGCATGGCAGGACGGAGCAGGGGTAGCAGGACAGGGTGGCATGGCAGGACAGGACAGGACAGGGTGGCATGGCAGGACAGGACAGGACAGGGATGGCAGGAATAGCAGGGCATAGCAAGGATGCAGATGAGGGCATGGCTGTGTATTACAAGGGTGTAGGGGAGAATATGGCTGTGTATTGCAAGGGTGTAGGGGAGAATATGGCTGTGTATTGCAAGGGTGTAGGGGAGAATATGGCTGTGTATTGCAAGGGTGTAGGGGAGAATATGGCTGAGTATTGCAAGGGTGTAGAGGAGAATATGGCTGAGTATTGCAAGGGTGTAGAGGAGAATATGGCTGAGTATTGCAAGGGTGTAGGGGAGAATATGGCTGAGTATTGCAAGGGTGTAGGGGAGAATATGGCTGAGTATTGCAAGGGTGTAGGGGAGAATATGGCTGTGTATTGCAAGGGTGTAGGGGAGAATATGGCTGAGTATTGCAAGGGTGTAGGGGAGAATATGGCTGAGTATTGCAAGGGTGTAGGGGAGAATATGGCTGTGTATTGCAAGGGTGTAGGGGAGGGCATGGCTGAGTATTGCAAGGGTGTAGGGGAGGGTATGGCTGTGTATTGCAAGGGTGTATGGGAGGGCATGGCTGTGTATTGCAAGGGTGTACGGGAGGGCATGGTTGTGTATTGCAAGGGTGTACGGGAGGGCATGGCTGTGTATTGCAAGGGTGCAGGGTGGGTAGTGATGGCAGGACAGGGTTGGTAGGAACAGCAGGGGACACCTGGCAGGGTATAGCAAGGAGGGGTAGGGTGTGTTACAGGGTGGTGGTGGTAGGGTGGGTTGCAGGGTGGTGGTGGTGGTGGTGGTAGGATGTGTTACAGGGTGGTGGTGATAGGGTGGGTTGCAGGGTGGTGATGGTGGTGGTAGGGTGGGTTGCAGGGTGGTGGTAGGGTGTGTTGCAGGGTGGTGGTAGGGTGTGTTGCAGGGTGGTGATGGTGGTGGTAGGGTGTGTTGCAGGGTGGTGGTGGTAGGGTGTGTTGCAGGGTGGTGGTGGTAGGGTGTGTTGCAGGGTGGTGGTGGTAGGGTGTGTTGCTGGGTGGTGGTGGTAGGGTGTGTTGCAGGGTGGTGGTGGTAGGGTGTGTTGCAGGGTGGTGGTGGTAGGGTGTGTTGCAGGGTGGTGGTGGTAGGGTGTGTTGCAGGGTGGTGGTGGTAGGGTGTGTTGCAGGGTGGTGGTGGTAGGGTGTGTTGCAGGGTGGTGGTGGTGGTGGTAGGGTGTGTTGCAGGGTGGTGGTGGTGGTGGTAGGGTGTGTTGCAGGGTGGTGGTGGTGGTGGTAGGGTGTGTTGCAGGGTGGTGGTGGTGGTGGTAGGGTGTGTTGCAGGGTGGTGGTGGTGGTGGTAGGGTGTGTTGCAGGGTGGTGGTGGTGGTGGTAGGGTGTGTTGCAGGGTGGTGGTGGTGGTGGTAGGGTGTGTCGCAGGGTGGTGGTGGTGGTGGTAGGGTGTGTCGCAGGGTGGTGGTGGTGGTGGTAGGGTGTGTCGCAGGGTGGTGGTGGTGGTGGTAGGGTGTGTTGCAGGGTGGTGGTGGTGGTGGTAGGGTGTGTTGCAGGGTGGTGGTGGTGGTGGTAGGGTGTGTTGCAGGGTGGTGGTGGTGGTGGTAGGGTGTGTTGCAGGGTGGTGGTGGTGGTGGTAGGGTGTGTTGCAGGGTGGTGGTGGTGGTGGTGGTAGGGTGTGTTGCAGGGTGGTGGTGGTGGTGGTGGTAGGGTGTGTTGCAGGGTGGTGGTGGTGGTGGTAGGGTGTGTTGCAGGGTGGTGGTGGTGGTGGTAGGGTGTGTTGCAGGGTGGTGGTGGTGGTGGTAGGGTGTGTTGCAGGGTGGTGGTGGTGGTAGGGTGTGTTGCAGGGTGGTGGTGGTGGTAGGGTGTGTTGCAGGGTGGTGGTGGTGGTAGGGTGTGTTGCAGGGTGGTGGTAGGGTGTGTTGCAGGGTGGTGGTAGGGTGTGTTGCAGGGTGGTGGTGGTGGTGGTAGGGTGTGTTGCAGGGTGGTGGTGGTGGTAGGGTGTGTTGCAGGGTGGTGGTGGTGGTGGTAGGGTGTGTTGCAGGGTGGTGGTGGTGGTGGTGGTAGGGTGTGTTGCAGGGTGGTGGTGGTGGTGGTGGTGGTGGTAGGGTGTGTTGCAGGGTGGTGGTGGTGGTAGGGTGTGTTGCAGGGTGGTGGTGGTGGTAGGGTGTGTTGCAGGGTGGTGGTGGTGGTAGGGTGTGTTGCAGGGTGGTGGTGGTGGTGGTAGGGTGTGTTGCAGGGTGGTGGTGGTGGTGGTAGGGTGTGTTACAGGGTGGTGGTGGTGGTGGTGGTAGGGTGTGTTGCAGGGTGGTGGTGGTGGTGGTGGTAGGGTGTGTTGCAGGGTGGTGGTGGTGGTGGTAGGGTGGGTTGCAGGGTGGTGGTGGTAGGGTGTGTTGGAGGGTGGTGGTGGTAAGGTGGGTTGCAGGGTGGTGGTGGTGGTAGCGTGGGTTGCAGGGTGGTGGTGGTGGTAGGGTGGGTTGCAGGGTGGTGGTGGTGGTAGGGTGGGATGCAGGGTGGTGGTGGATGAGAGGTTGGCTGGGTGGTACGGTGAGGAGGAGGAGGAGGAGGGAAAAGGTAAGGAAAAGGAAGGAAGAAGAGGAAGGAAGAGAAGAACAAGGAGGAGGAGGAGGAAGAGGAAACAGATGGAGGAAGGGAGCCTAATACAGTACTTAACTATATGACATACTAAAATACAGAGAATAAACTAAACACTCAAATCTGTTTTCATTTGTAGTATAATGCCAACAAGTGGTACCATTAGTTTAAGCTTCAGAAACTACTTGCTGGTCAAATAATAACAATAATAACTTACTGGCAAACCCTTACCAGTAATTTCCCATTTAAGATACTTTCACTAAGCACAGTTTCTCTCTTAATCTGTCAGTCAAATATACAAACACTTTTCAAATAATCTGCTTCTTTATTAATCTCAAAGGTGTGCTATGAAAGGTCAAGATTAATTCATCTAAAAATATTATTAATTTAAATTTAACACAAATACATATCTTGATACTGTACTTAGTTGCTGTCTTGCATAATTATGATCCTTAAATGCTCGAGAAAAAGTGCCTCTTGCTGGGACCTAACCCTAACTACACACAATGTTCACCCATCAGCAATTTACGGGAATATATATCAATTATTAAATGAGGAATTAGTTATTGCTGGCATTATACACAAACAAAACTCACAATTTACAAATATGTAGTTTTTTTCAGTGTGGAAAATGTGCCCTTACATCTCAAATGATGTGTTTTAATATATTTCAAATCTATGCATATATATACTGAACTTCTTGAATGACCTTGAAATTAAGAAAGCATGGTGGGCCCGTAGAAGTGGTTCGGTATTTTTGTATTGGTCGTATATCATTTTTAAAGGTTAAAACATACTTGAGAGGTCCTTAGTCACCTAATGGCTGCTGGATCTCTGGCAGCCTCCCTATTCAGTTCCTTATCTCTTGAGTTCACACACTATGACCTCATTCCAGGTCTTTTCAGTCTGCCTCTCGCAACCCTACTCCCGATCGTAACTAAGCCCCCGGAATCCTGACTGCCTCACACACTTTTCTCTACATATGCACTTCGTAATTATCAAACTCCATGACTTTCCCATTCAAAATCAATGTCAATACAATACCAGATGGTGTTCTCAATGCCAAAAATCCCTCGTGGCTAAACACAAAGACACAGGACAACCAAGGGACTCTCAATCCAGAAAAACACGAACACGTAAACAACCACCACACCCCAACAAGACCTTCACACATACTTATAAGGCTGCCTCCTCCCAACAACCACCACACCCCAACAAGACCTCCACACAAACTTATAAGGCTGCCTCCTACCTCCAGCCTCTTTATGTACCTCTTCATAATAAGTTATTTTTATGACAGAAGTGGACCAATCCCATGAAACAGTGAAATTTAGTACCGAGACAGGAATGAGTCTCCTTGATTACTAGTTAAACCGACCCTACAGTCTGGCCACACTTTGTCAGAGGAAAATAAAAGCATTATGGCCATTCAATCCACTAAGGATGTTGTACTAGCCCTATCACTTGACCAATGCCACAAATTAATTTAAAAGTGACCATCTAAATATAACAGGCAACCATTTTTGTGTTTTATTTTTCCTCCTTTCAATTATTTCCTTTTTTCTGTTAATTAAATGGTTTCTTGTAAGCCAAGAAACCATTTACAACGCTGGGTGGTAACCATATAACCAAACCATACGTGCTCCCTACATGTCAACAAGTGGGTTGGTGGAGGGTTAGTGCCCCTCCCCGTAAAATAAATAACTCAAAGTCAAATGACCACCCCTTACGGGATTATGGCGTCTGGCAATAGACAGATAGATAGAATCTATCTTGAACATACTCACTACCTTGCCAATACAGCCATTCAAAGCCTATACACTACTGTACATGCACTGCCTCAACATCCCTCATCCTCCTCTAACCAACACTACACTTCCCTCTTCTTCCTATACCCAGCACTACACTTCCCTCTTCTTCCTCTACCTAACATAACACCTCACACAATTTTTTTTTTCCCCCCTACCTAAATGACCTCCGTCCTAAAGGGACTGTGTTCTGAAAAGCATTTTTTTTTTTTTTTCATACTGTGGGGGCACGGTGGCTCAGTGGTAGAGCATCGGAGTTGTGATAGGGAAATTGTGAGTTCGAGCCTCGCCTGGGACTGCCGTGCCGGGAGTGGTAGCGCACTTCTGTAACCTAGCGGGGCTATATGGCCATTGTTGCCTAGCTCGGGGATTAAATCCCCTTTTTCATACTGCTGAGTGGATAAAACAAGTATCTGTGTATACTACATGAGGAGGAATATATACATATTTTTTTTAGTGCAAAGAAGTAACTGAAGGCCAAAGCCTGCATGACTTCCCTCCAAGAAAAAAATAAAAAAATAAAACAGAGCCAAAATCAAGATCTGTTCTTTTTGAGATGCCTGGACAGACTGCCTTAAAACTGAAGATTTAAGTTGATAACTTCTGGGGCATCAAGCTAGTAATATTGTAAACAGCTTTATGATATTATTCATACCAATACATCTTACGATGCAATAATCTCATAAAAGTCTGACCTTCCATTTCTGTAGTGGCATATATCTTCCAGTAAATGGTAACCACTCTTTCTAAACAGTATATAATTTCTCTCTGTATTGATAAGCATCTGATATGGCATCCTAAATAAGTGTTAATACTGCAAAATGTGATATTGCCACAAGCTGGTCCTGGTAGAGCTCTGGCAGTGGGATGTTTTGTGAATCAGGTTCCTGAACAGCAAACTCGGTCTTATGATTCAATTATTACGTGGCATTCAGTGTCAAGGCAATTTGTATGCACTAACTCCAGGGCTATATATATCCATTCTGTCACTTTTTATTACTCTTCTTTCCTTTTCAGGTGGCTTTACATTAAGTGACAAGCCTAAAGGTTTCTTGTGAGCCAGGAAACCATTTACAACGCTGGGTGGCAACCATATAACCCAATCATACGTGTTCCCTGCGTGTGAACAAGGTCTTGACCGGGGGTTAGTGCCCCTCCTCATAAAATAACCAACTCAAAGACAAATGACCACCCCTTGTGGGATCATGGTGTCTGGCTATAGACAGATGGACTATGTACACCAAATATTAGCTGTGGTAAGAACTGTCTCCCTATACTGTAAGACAGTAATCAAATGTAATACTGTTCCTGGACTGTAACACAAAAGAGAGGTGAGTGCAATCACATATATCAACCCTCCTGAGATATCACTCATTACATTTTGACTTGGGAACACTGACCCCCTCCTGCACAGAAACTTGTTTTAGCTACTATGTATAGTCACTACCCAGCATCTACACCCATTCAAAACCTACACTACAATGGGGCCTTACATCTGGCATTTTTTAATCTGGTGGTTTCACATCTAGCAACAGGTTAGAAACTTCCCAAAGCCCCACATCTGGCGACGTAGCCTCGTATCTGGAGGGCACTTGCCAGGCAAAATTCCGTGCGCACCCAGCTCGGCACTTGCCGGCCATCTTGTGACGATGCCATTGTTTACACTGCTACCGCACAGACTACAGCTACTACCTTGCGTGACTAGTTTTTGTGCCCAGTTCTTGTGTTTGCAGTGTTCAGCTAGAACTTGTTACAATAGTGTGATGGCGACCTTGGGAGAGACAATGAGGCAACGACCCATGCTACCACTCAGTAGTTATTCATCAACCAATAACCCACACTTTTGGCCCAATAAAACACTCCTGAACTTGATATTGGTGAATTTTTATTTCCTTTACATATTTATACTGATGTTGAGCATAGTTATACAGTATTTAACTTCCCTGGGATAAAACGTACAAAAATATGTAAAACAGGGTAACTTTGGGGTGACACAAGACTCCTGTTAATTTTCCTCCCTTTTAAAGTTTACCCCAGATCTGGTTGTTTCACATCTGGCGCGATTTTTTTAGACTACTGTATTCGCCAGATGTGAGGCCCCACTGTATTGATTATTAGCACTAGGGGAAGGTTTCTCTCCCAATTTCTATCTCTCTTTCAATTTCATTTCCAGTGAACATGGAACAAAGAATGAACAAGCTTTAAAGTGAGAGAACTATTAGTACCATGCCTAGTGAAGTGGACTAACTATCATCATCATCACCATCTTCGTAACCAATTATTTTTCAATCATCATTGTACCCATTTTTTTTTTTCTTTTTCACACAGTCCTCCCCTATTCATTTTTTTTTACATATGGATGAAATGTATAGGGCCCATAAGGCAAAGAGGGAACCCAAAGGAGAGAGAAACTGGCCAACTGCAAGCTCATACACTCATTCACTCACCATTCAAATCCCAAATCTTCAGCACACACACACAGCCATAGGGACATCACACATCCTTGCTCACTTCAACACTGACATTAAACGACTGCCATTTACATACTTCACTCTCTCTCTATATAGAATTATAAACCACCACAACCTAATCCAAGACACCAACACCATCACAAACACCCAAACGATACACAGACGAAGAAAACGCAACAATGCAGGAGAGATATCAACAGCATAGCCTTTGAATAAGCATGATGATGGTTTTAAAATGTATAAACAATTGGCTGTGATGTTAGAAGGCTTACAATTTATACAACATAGTCTGCCTAACGTAATATTGCATACTGCACAAATAATCTGGTCATCACATAATACTGCCGATTTCTGAGATGCCATGGGCTAATAGATGACAGGGACCTGACAGGCAAATTAGTTCTTGCACATGTTTGGGAAAATGTGGCAAATGAATGTGATGTGAAACAGTATATCAAAATAAATCAGTCCATTGGGCACTTTAGGATCTTCCCATATAGTTATAAAATTTTAAAAACCTCAAGATGACATTAGAAAGGCACATTTCCCCCCACTATTTCCAATAAGAATAGAGATATAAAGATATTACAATTCAACTCATACATACTTATAGTCAGTTTATTTTCATCTGACAAAACGAGGTAACTTTTACAACTTCAGTACTAAATCACTGGTGTATAAAATTCAATAGGCCTTAGTGACGAGGCTGGGATGAGCCTCCTTGGTTACTCTTCAAATTAACTCTCCAGTCTGACTAAACTTGGCCATAACCCAAGCAAAGAGGTTATGAATCTCTGACAGGCAAAAGCAAACTGACTATAAAATAAATCAACAGAAATAAACAGGCACCAACAAACACACCCTCATCAATATATAAACATACAGTCAGCCACAGAAAAAAAAACATCAAAAATATATACTGTATTAACGACAAATGTTCGTATATATGCAGGGAGAATCTCAACTCATTAATCTCTGACCTAAATGAAGGGAATCAACTGGGGATGTTTTATGAAGATAATCAACTCAGAATGACTGTTATTCTTGGATAACTAAGGATGCTTTTTAGTTTTAAATTCTCAGTTCTATTTAGAGCAATACACTTTTTAATGCAGAGACACACAAAAAAAAAAAAATAAAGGCTGCAAGAAATAATGCACAAAAGAGAGCCAAATTCAAGATCTCTTACATCTGAAATTCCAGCACACATTGCATTTAACCCCTAAAGTGCTAACAGGATCAAACGATCCTTTTTCAGGATTACACAAGATACCGAATGTCATTGATAGTGGGGCTTTTGGGAAAAACTGTGGACACTAGGCTTCAACTCAATTGTGATGTATATCAATGCAAACCAATGAGAACTAAGTCCTAAGTAGGGAAAGGGAGGATCTGGGCCCCTACCCATGGTGGGGGGAGTGATTCCCCCACCGCCCTCTCGCTGCCTTCCTCCACCCCAATACCTTTGTTCCCTCTTCACCTCCCTCGCCTCTGACCGCCTCCTGCTCCCTCCCTCCCCTTCCCCAACCATATTCCATCACGCCGCCGTGGTTCCCCCCTTTCCTCTCCCCTCCCTGTCTCCCTGGGGAGGATTATATCCCCCCTATCCACCCTCCACATCTCTGTACTCCCTCTTTGCCTGTCCTCTTTGTCTTGTGGTGTCTGTCTCCCACCTCTATACCCCCGTACCATCCCTCCATGCCTCACCCCCTGTAGTACCCCGTACGCTTACAACTCACCCCCCCTCCCCTCTCCCTGGCAGTTACTATTCATATTGCATGTTTTCATTCAATACCAGATTAGTGTTTGTGTAACTGTATACACTGACACAAGAAACACAGAATGTATATTTTTTCATGTTTTTTTATGAATCTCCATGTATATACCGTAATTCATTCATTCATTGCCAGACGCCATGTATCCCAGACGGGGTGGCCAATGGCTTAGAGTTAACTGTTTTACAGGGAGGGGCACTAATCCTCCACCAACCCCACTTGACACGTAGGGATGCTTCCTGTAAATGTTAGTAATGTTTGTATTTTATAACAGTTGTGTATTTGTGTGTTTGTCTTTCTCTTACACAATTATCATTATTTTCAGTGCTTTGGCTTTATTTTCCCCCCGGCAAGAATTTCTTACTTGACAGCTCTGAGGGGAGGGGATGGGGGGAAGGGGTGAGGGGGAGTGGGTGCTGGAGTGTGTAAGTAACACAAAGAAAAGGATTTTGTGTGCTTTTGCTCAATTTATTTTTAATTTGGTGGTTGGTGGTGACAACCATCATCCACTCACTTGATGTGGTGCTGCCTATTTCTTCCTTAGCCTTTATCATTCTTTTTCTGTGCCTGCCCTCCTCTCTTCCTATTTCTCCCATCTTTCCTGTCACTTATTGTTTTTCTTTCCTAAGGTGGCTTTACATTGAGTGACAAGCCAAATGATTTCCTGTAAGCCAAGAAACCATTTACAACCCTGGGTGGCAACCATATAACCAAACCATACGTGCTCCCTACGTGTCAACAAGTGGGTTGGTGGAGGGTTAGTGCCCCTCCCCATAAAACAAATAACTCAAAGTCAAATGGCTACCCCTTACGGGATTGTGGCATCTGGCAATAGATAGATAGATATTTTTAATTTTGACAGATACACAGCAATAAGGGAAGGGGATGAGGGGGAGGGAAGGTGGGGAGGGAAGGTGGGGAGGGAAGAAGTGTTGGGCGGGAAGGGTGTTGGTAGTGAGTGAGGAACACCGACACAATTATTTTGCATGCTATTGTTTGGGAAAAAAAAAAAAAAAAAAAACAACTGAATATTCAACCCTTTCACTCCCTCTTCCAACCATACGCACAATGATAACATGTAAAATAACTCGAAACTACCGTAAACATATTCCATATAAAAAAATGTGAAAAAATATTCATAATGACTTTTTATCCAGCCAAGCCTAACACAGTATGTACTGAAATTATTTGATGTCATCATATCTAATATATGCACAACAGTTCATCACCATTCACATTGTTTTGGGGGTAAAAAAAAAAAAAAAGGCGCGATGCTGCAAAGCGGCAGCACATCACTGTGGTGGATATCCATTGCTGATATTTCTGCAACTTACGCGCTCTATTGCAAGCCACAGAATGGGTCTAGGAAGCTGGGATTTGCACTGTTAGGTGTGTCTGAACTTCCTCTTCAATATGGCAAGGAAAAAAAAAAAAAAAACTTTTTAAAATTCCAGAAACTGGCCCCGGCACTGGCCAAGGGTGCACGTAAAATTCCATGCCCATGGCCACGGAGGGGTTAAGCTGTATGTGAATGGTGAAATTACTTTTATCAACAAAAGTTACCACATTCATCACACCTGTATTTCTTAACTTCAGAATGAATGTCCAAATGATGAGTAAGAACACATTTATTTCCAAACAGGTTACCACAATGACTGTACTTAAATTTTTTCACTCCTAAATGCATCAGTGTGTTGATTCAGGTGACTTTTATTGCTAAACATTTTACCACATTCATCACACTTATATTTCTTCACTCCTAAATGGACAGCCAAGTGCCGGGTGAGGTCAGATTTCCTTCTAAACAGGTTACCACATTGATCACATTTAAAATTTTTCAATCCTGAATGAATTAATATGTGCTCAGTGAGATGACCTTTCTGATTGAACATTTTCCCACATTCATCGCACTTGAATTTTTTCATGCCTGAATGAAGTACTAGGCCGTTGGTGAGATTACTTTTATCACCAAACATTTTACCACATTCATCGTACTTGTATTTCTTCACTCCTGAATGAATATCCAGGTGCCGAGTGAGATCAGGTTTTCTGCTGAACAGTTTACCACATTCATCACACTTAAATTTTTTCACTCCGGAATGGAAAAGTATGTGTGTGCTGAAGGTACTTTTATGACCAAACGTTTTGCCACACTCATCACATTTGTATTTCTTCTCTCCTGAATGAACATCTGAGTGCCGAATGAGGTCAGATTTCCTGCTAAACAGTTTACCACAATCACCACACTTGTAGTTCTTCACTCCTGAATGAATATGCAAATGCCGAGTGAAATCTGATTTATATCTAAAAAGGTTACCACATTCATCACACTTGAAATTCTTCAATCCTGAATGAATTAGTAAGTGCTGAGTGAGATGACTTTTCCCACTGAACGTTTTACCACATTCATCGCACCTGAAATTCTTCACACTTGAATGAAGTACTAAGTGGTTGGTGAGGTCACTTTTCTTGGCAAAAAGTTTACCACACTCATCGCACTTGAATTTCTTGATTCCTACATGAATATTCAAATGCTGCATTAAATTGGATTTCTTTGTAAACAGTTTACCACATTCATCACACTTCAGTTCCTTCACTTCTGCATGAACTACTGAATGCTGGGCTAGAGAACACTTAAAAGTAAAAAGCTTATCACAGTCTAATAAACATCTGGAGTTATTAGCATCAGCTGAGAGGGTGACTGGGTCTTGGACATCCTGATTCTCACTGAATAACACATCATCACCCATCTCACACTCGAACTTCACGTCTGCTCCTTCAATAATTTCCTCACTCACTTCACACTCTAACTTAACATTTGGTTCTTCCTTGATCATCTCCATTTTTACTTCACCCCCCCTCACATTCTGACTTCATATTTGGTTCTTAACAATCTATATTATTTCAACAATTCACTTCAAAATTAACTCCCATTTGGGTTTTTTCTTAATCCACATCTTGGATGAACAATGCATATACGTGATAACAGGTAATTATTATAATATTTATCCATGTGCATTTATGGTCAATAAAAATGATCTTTTTATCTACCTATCTGTCCAACTTAATTTATACTCCACTCTGTTTCCACTTAATACTAACCATAGTAACTGCCACCAGTATAATCAATGACTAACATCACTGTCACGTGAAAGATATCACTGTAAATTTTATGCCTTAATAATGGATAATTATTACTGAATAACAACTGTCAACAGATCATTACAAATGGAACATAACTGCCATGGCAAAGGCCTTTACAAAAAGGTATGTCATAAATGTCAGCACTTTTTGCCTTGTTTGATACACAGCCTTTTAAAAACAACCATAACCTAAGTACTGTACATTACAAAATTATTCATTTTCTCCTACCATACATGAATTATCCAAGACTTATCACTCACAGTATACATACTTCTTTACATGAAGTACAGCATTATTTAACAAACAGATGAGCTCACACAATAAACTTAAACATTTATTTGGGTAAAGAAAAAAAAAAAATGACCATACTTCAATCTACATTCAGAATTTATAACTTAGACAGCTCCCTCAAGACTATACTGTACTGTTGATATGTCTGCTTCACTGATTAGCCTTCAGATGTGGACCTGGAGCACGATCTACCATTGGATCAATATCTGTGACCCAGATAATTGTGTACCAGTTTATGCACACAAAGCCAGCAGGGACGGCATAAAAATATAGGTCATAACACAGTCAATACCTTTCAAGTGGGGTCAACAGAGTTCGTATCAGCTCCTTTGGTGCACTGACTGCTGGCTACCTCGAAGATCTGGCATCCACTTTCTAGCTGCTCTCATCACCCACCTGAAACAGTTCATTACATCTTTGACATAATGGACAAATAAATTAGAGACACTGCACTACCTTGGAAATCAGCAAGTTTCCTGAAGAATATAACACACATGGGTAAAACTTCCAAGCAGTATACAATACTCACTAAAAAACCTTCCAATCAATTCCTTACCTTCAGTAGTTGGGGCTCATTTTCTCAAAAGAGGAAGAAATTAAGAAGTTTCAAATGATAACCAATGAGCACTGTTAAAGTCTGGAGCAAAGAGTTCTGAAACTTTATGCCAGTATGCAGTAGGTGGTGTTTTATGTACGGTGCCCCCTTTGTTATTGTGTATTTTGTTATGGCAGTTTTCATTATCACTGCTACATGAAACTCTACACCCCTGGCATTACTGTGTACTTTAGGGCTAATAAAACTCATCATGCATCTGAGCTGGTTACGGCTGGCAATGATGGTGCAAAATCTGTGGTTTCTGTTGGCGTTAAGGGATTCTAAGATGAAGGGCTACTTGAAGAGTTACCATATTTTATGGCATATGACACATTTTTTCCCTAAAAAATACACTGAAAAGTCCCCATGCATCTTCTGAGTGTCATAGGTTTGACTGGCTCTATTCAAAACAGGCACATAGACAGGCAGTTACCCTAAAATCTGTCATCACTGGTAAAATAAATAAAAAAAAACATTTAATTAAACAAAAACTGTTGGTAAATTGCAAAAATTTAGTATTTAACTAAACTAAAACTTGATAAATTGTGAAAAATAAGAAACACTTGTATGTTTACTTAGATTAAAGAAAAACTTCAAGGGCAGCCACAACTCTTGTGTTTACATGATGACACTTTACTGCCTGCAAGTGAATGTAACTGAAATTTCTCAATGAAAGCATGGATTTTTACGACAAACCAGTGTTTATAACTTTTTACTGACTTTTATTTCTTGTGCTTATCTTGCATGAATCATGCTGATACTGTACATACAATCAATACAATCATAAGACTTGAGGACAAGCCCAACTGGGTTTACATACTGACAGTGCTGCCACTGGGTGTCTGCTGGTGATTATAACTGAAATTCCTCAATGCAAGCATGAATTTTTAAGATGAGCAAGTGTTTGTAACTTTCTATTGGCCCTTATTTTTTATGATCTTTGCATAAATCATACTGATACCGTACATGCAATCAAGTTCATTCATTCATTCATTGCCAGACGCCATGTATCCCAAACGGGGTGGCCAAGGGCTTAGAGTTAATTGTTTTACAGGGAGGGGCACTAATCCTCCACCAACCCCACTTGACACGTAGGTGACTAAGACAAACTCATCAAGTGTTTGCTAATGAAAGTAACTGAATGTCATCAATGCAAGCATGGATTTTTTTTTTAGATTACTAAGTGCTTGTAACTTTTTATTCACATATATAATTTGTGATTTTACATTCTCTTTGCTTGAATCACGCTGATACTGCACATGCAATGCAAGTGTCTTCGGGACTAACCCAGTTGAGTCAAGTTAAACAAAGAAGAAGGTTGACTAAAGCACTTTCTGGTGTACAAAAGTATGATATACAGATTTTCACTTTTAAATAGCAGACTGATGAACCGTATTGAATAAAGATACTGAGAGGTGAATGTGTATATTCAAAACAACCTGGTTCAAACACAGTAAAGAAGCAGAAGGAATGACAAAAGACGCTCAATTCTCAAGTAACGCAGACAATAGGGACTGGACAAGGACCTTGCTACTAAAACCTGCGTCACTCAAACAATATCTTTGCTTGTGTAACAGTACAATGTGTTCTGGTGACTTTCCAAAACTCTCGTTTTCACCCCTTCTTACCACCCTACCTCACATAAATTACCCTCTACTTATATCCACCAGCAGGTAGAACGCTGAAACAGATTTAACTATTGTAACAGACGAGTTTCTGGTTCTGGAGAAACATGGCAAGTGCAGTCCGCTACGTACCTGGAAGCTTACGGTATATGTATCTTTTAATTTACTTCATCAGTTGCATTAATCAAGACGTGATAACTTTAATTCTTTGCGGCTGGAAGGAAGCAGCCACCATATTGGCGATGACGTCAATATTCATACAGCAGATGACGCTCCAATCCATCACACAAGACTTTGTCAGTAACAGCGATATAGTTGTCAAGATATTTACAGACATGGCCACCATAGATCCAAACAACCCTCCCCAGGTATGTTTTGAAGGAATACAGTACTTTTCATGTACCCGTTAGGTAATAAATTGCAGTGAAATCAACTAGAAGTAGCTAACAGCTATACCATTCCCAAGCAGTGCTCGTACCACATAAGGTGGAAAGTGTTTAATGTATGGCGTACAGTATCAGTTATATGAGTTTATACTGGTGTTATGCTCATGGATGTTTAATATCTGACCTCTTCGTTATTAGCTTTCTGAAAGAACAGTTTTCGTGCGTGACTATGAACTTGAAGGATATAAAAGTACCTTCAGGAGGTTGCAACAAAATTTGCTGAATGAACACCAAATCAGCACTTTTAGTTGGTAAATATTATAAATTTTATCACCATACGGGTTCATACACACCTAATAATCTGAAATCCTGTCAAATTTTTGTGTATAATTGTTAATAAAGAATCAGGATTAACAGTGAAAACATGCTAAAGTTAGCAGAGGTGTTTCTCCTGTAGCTCAATAATTTGTCTTGGCAGACTTCCAATAAATATAAATATTAATCTAACATGCAAAATTACATTTATTTACACTGTAAATCAGTATCTGTGCTAAACAGATTTCTGTCAAGGTGTGTTGGCAATCTAAAGCAGAAATACTCGCTAACTTTAGCATGTTTTCACTCTGAATCCTAATTTTCTATTAATAATTAAATTAAGCACAATTATTTAACTGTATTTCAGATAATCATGTGTGTATGAACCTATATGGTGAAGAAAATAAAATTTTCACAACAGTAAAGTCTGCATTCCACCACTGGGTACTTCCGACGAGCTGCCAGCCACCACTGGTTTTGTTTATTTAAGTCTAATTTGCTGGTACACAGAGGAATAATTTCCCAGGTGTGTTTTTGTCTGCGCTCTTACACTTTAGAACGAAACACTAGCAATTATTCCTCTTGTCACTGGCCATTCTTGGTGGTCAGAAATAAGCACAGTTCTGCAGGCTAGACATAAACAAAGTCGACTATGCTGCCTCAGTGGGAATAGTGACGTCATGACCAATCAGAGGCCGTTTCAGAGTCATGCGATTTTTCAACTATTTTATCATTTTTCCATGTATCTGCACAATTTAAAAACAAAAAGTTGGCACAGCAGTTTTTTGCATATTTTTTACCTATACATATATCATACTTAAAAAACACTTTTGACCAGAAACTCGTCTATTAACCCCTATGCGCCGGTTGTTGTGTATAGCCGTTATGATTTTGGGCGCAGAGCAACGCCAGTTCACATGTATAGAGGTTATGATTTTGGGCGCAGAGCAACGCTGGTTGACGTGTATTGCTGCAAGCATCTTCCCGCCACCCTTTGAACTTTAACTTATCCTTACTCATTGACGGGACCACTTGGATATGTGGGGATACTTTCATTTGAAAAAGGAAGAGTTGGTGAGTCTTATGTATCTTTAATTTTTTCTCTACTTGTTTTAGTTTGGCAGATATTAAGGTTTGAAGTAACGGTATTTTTTCCAAAATCATGAAATCCCCCGTAGGGAGGAGCGTGCAACATCGGAAAACCCCCGGTGTGAAGGGATTAGGAATATCTATCTATTGCCAGACACCTTAATCCCGTAAGGGGTGGCAACAAACAAATCGCCTCCACGAAGCCCTGTCCCCTGCCATTTCATTGCCCTGCTCCCAGTTCACACCCTCCTCTCTCATATACCTCTCCACTTCATCCCTCCATCTCATCCTTGACCTTCCCCTCCCTCTCCTACCCTCCACCCTCCTGGTCAGTCTGTCACTCTCCATCCTCTCCACATGGCCAAACCACCTCAGTGTATTTCTCCTAACGCTTCCTATCACATCCACATCCACACCACAACGTTCCTTCACTTCCTCATTTGTCAGTCTGTCTCTCCATGTCACTCCACATGCTCCTCTCAAATAACTCATTTCCACTGTTCTCATTCTTGACTTTTGTCCCTCCAACAAGGTCCAAGCTTCACTTCCATACATTAGAGTTGGTATCACAATACTGTCACGTAGTAGCTTTTTCACTTCCATGCTCACTTCCCTGTTTATCATTGCTTTCAAGGAACTAGCAACCTATCTTCCTTGTTGTACCCTTTCAAGCCAAAAATCTTTCTAACAACTTTACCTCATCATCCTTCCCTCCTCTTTTCTACTCTGATGGTTCTGTAGCTATTTCTTCTACTGATAAAGCAGATCTCTTCGCACAGACTTTCTCCTCCAATTCCACCTTAGACGATTCCGGTGCTGTTCCTCCATCACTTCCCCCCTCTGACTTCCTCATGGCTGACATTAAAATTTCTTCAGTTGATGTATTTTCTGCCATTACTGGCCTCAGTACTAACAAGGCATATGGGCCTGATGGGGTCCCTCCTGTTGTTCTCAAAAACTGTGCTTCTGTGCTTACACCCTGCCTAGGCAAACTATTTCGCCTTTGTCTGTCAACTTGTACCTTTCCTTCTTGCTGGAAGTTTGCTCTCATTCAGCCAGTCCCAAAGAAGGGTGACCACTCCCAACCCTCCAACTATCGTCCAATTGCTTTAACGTCCTGTATTTCAAAAGTTTTCAAGTCAATTCTTAATAGAAAAATTTTAAGGCATCTTTCCTATTACAACCTTCTTTCCGATCGTCAGTATGGGTTCCGTCAGGGACACTCCACTGGCGATCTTCTCACCTACCTTTCAGACTCCTGGTCATCCTCCTTTCGGGACTTTGGCAAAAGCTTTGCCATTGCACTTGACATCTCAAAGGCTTTCGATAGAGTCTGGCATAAATCTTTAATTTCCAAACTGCCCTGCTACGGTTTCTATCCTTCTATCTGTGCCTTCATCGCTAGCTTCCTTTCTGGTCGTTCTATAGCTGCTGTCGTAGACAGCCATCGTTCTTCTCTTAGATCTATCAACAGTGGTGTTCCTCAGGGCTCTGTCCTATCACCAACACTCTTCCTTTTATTCATCAATGATCTTCTAAGCTGTACATCTAACCCTATCCACTCATACGCTGATGACTCCACCCTTCACCTTTCCATTCGGTTCCCGCAACGCCCATCTCAACAGTTACTTCAAGAAACAAGGGATGAGGCTATGGCACACCTAATGTCTGACTTGGCTCATATCTCTGACTGGGGTAAAAATAATATGGTTGTCTTTAATGCATCTAAGACTCAGTTCTTACACCTATCAACCCGACAAAATCTTCCACAGGCATACCCACTAATGTTTAATAATATTCAGATTAATCCTGCATCATCCTTGAACATGCTTGGGGTTTCATTTACTCGGGACTTATCTTGGAAAGATCATATTACATCTCTTGTAAAATCTGCTTCCAAGAGATTGGGTGTGCTAAGCCGACTCCGCTCTTTCTTTACCCCTGCACAATTGTTGACTCTATACAGGGGTTTTATCCGCCCCTGTGTGGAGTACAACTCTCATGTGTGGGGAGGCTCCCCACATACAGCTCTTCTCAATAGGGTGGAGTCAAAGGCTTTTCGTCTCATTAACTCTCCTCCTCTTACTGACTCCCTTCAACCTCTGTCTCTTCGCCGCATTGTTGCATCTTTATCTCTTTTCTATCGCTACTTTAATGGTCACTGCTCCTCTGAACTGTCTGCTTGCATTCCTCCACCTCTACGACGGGCGCGTAGCACCCGTCTGGCAGCAAACTCTCATCCCTTTTCTGTCCAACTCTCTAATGCAAGAGTTAACCGTTACTCCCAGTCTTTCATTTATGCAACAGGTCAGCTCTGGAACTGTCTCCCTCTGTCTGTATTTCCTTCTGCCTATGATCTCCAGTCTTTCAAACGTAGTGTGTCCAGGCATCTCAAAATGATCGGATCTTGAATTTGGCTCTCTATTGTATTTTGTTTTTCTCTTGGAGGGAACTGTTACTGCGGGCTCATGGCCTTTGGTTCCTTCTTCCTCGCATAAAAAAAAAAAAAAAAAAAAAAAAAAAAAAAAAAGCACTTCACCCTCCAAACTTCCATCCTTACTCATCATCACTACCCAAATACTGAAACACACTCACACTTTCCATGTCCTCCTCATCCAACCTCGCTGTACATTCATTGACTTCACTTCTCTCAAAGACCATAACTTTACTCTTCCCTACATTCATCTTTAGATTCAGTTTCTTACACATTCTCCCAAACTCAACCACCAAGCCTTGCAGCTCCCCTTCTTCCTCACATAACAGCACAGTATCATCTGCAAACAACAGTACTGAGAGTTTCCTAACACTGCCCTCTCTCATTAGGGCTGCTCCAACATCCACTGCCCTACATTGTATCTCTTTTATAAACCCATCCATATACAGACTGAACAACCATGACGACAAGACACATCCTTGTTTCAATCCAACCATCAAATAGTAAAATTCACACAGTTCATTATCCACATGCACTGCAGCCTTGGCACCTTCATGCATACTCTTCATGGCCTTCAACAACTTCCCATCTACTCCATATATGCTTAATACTTTACTTTCCACAATCCTTGTCTATCCACCCTGTCCTATGCTTTCTCCAAATCCATGAAGGCCGCATACAACTTGTTTCCCATCTCTAGAAACTTTTCCACTAAAGACCTAAGAATGAATATCTGATTTACACAACCTCTTCCCTTCCTAAAACCACCCTGTTCTTCTCCAACTAATTCCTCTGTTATTTCCCTAACTCTGTCAATAAGTATCCTACCATATACTTTTCCTATTACACTAAGAAGACAAATGCCCCTGTGATTAAGAATATGAATGGTATAAAAATAGCAGTAACAAAAGTATAAGTTGGGCTGGGTACCCTTGTGTTGTTGATGCATAGCTCCCCAGCACTCTCCACAAGGCCCCCCCCCCCCCTCCAATGTTGTTGTTGTCATAAAGTTGCACTTTCTCTCGTATCATGAGGCCTTCAGTAGGGACATTAGGCTGTATGCTTAGACAAAAATTTATTGGTTTTGCAGTTTTAGGGGACAAAGTGGAATGAAAATGTTTGCTAAAAAGAAAAAAAAAAATTACTTTCATCCATATATTCTCATAAGTTTGCATTCAGTTTCACATGCTTCATTCGATTTCACACTTCCCAACACATTTCGGACAGATTGAGTGAACAGCTAGTTATTCTTTCTCTCACTCTCCCACATAATGCCCTATGAGCTTCTCAGTCAGCTTCAGGACAACATTACGAACTTCTGCTGCTGCCAGGTTTGCATCACCAGGGTTCCCATGCACAATCTTCTTTATCTTCTCCTAGTCCTTCTAAATCATTCTGATGGTGCTTTCATTCATGCCATGCTTTTTTGCCATTTCTACCTGCCTCTTTCCCAGCTCTAACTCCTTTACTGTCTCATACTTCTGGGCATAATTTCTACCTTCCTCTTTCTCTTCTCTAACTCCTTGACCATCTCATACTTCTGGGCATATGTCAAGATGCACCACTTTTTGGGTGGCTGGGCTGATCACACAGCATGACCAAGAGTCAATGTCCTCACTCAACACTCAAAAACACACACAAAAAATCCTGCTGCACAGTGCGGGTAGAACTCGGTGTGACGCAAGAAAGGATTGGTAGCCGTGTGCTCAGTCAGCCAGAAATGTGTTGGGAGGCACGAAATCAAGCTAAGAATGAGGAACTGAACGCTACCTTATGAGAAAACATGGACGAAAGAGTAATTTGTTTTTGATTGGCATACCTTTTCAATCCATTTCATCCCCTAAAATTGCAAAGCCCATAAATTTTCATCTACGGTAGCCATACTGTCTTGAGTGTGCCTAGGACAGGTACCCAGATGTAAGTTGGCCAATCATGGTGAGTCTAACAAGTGACATCACCGCGCGTGACTTTCAAATCTTGTTGTCAGGCCAGCTGACTTCCTGCATGAGCTTGAGTTTTTCTGTGTGTTGATTATGATACACTGCATTATACTGGCCATGTTAGAACAAAACTGTGTTACTCAACTGATCGTCACTCAAGGATTCAGTGTAACCCTCTCAATAATGAAGAGGAAATCCTTCACAATTTTACTTTTATTCTCTATATATGGCCATTGGAAGTCTTGTATTTCCCTCCTGTTTTTTGCCAATGCCTTCACACATTAACCAAAAATGATAAATGTTCTCTTTATCCTCCCAGCATAACTCACAATTTCCTTCTCCCATCCATTTTATTTTTCTCTCCCTCAACAGTAGACTTCCACTTCTTGCTCTGAACATTATTACTGATGACTGCCTATTATCACACCAGCTTTCCTCCCAAATCTCCTTTTTCTTCTTCCAGTAAAGTTCAAGATTTTTTTTTTAACTTCTTACTCCTTCTCATTCCCTCACTAATTTGTAATATCCAGTTTATTCTCCACACACACTTCATTAAAGTTTGTATTTATTGCTTTCATATGTTTTTCTACTTTCATCCACCTGTAACCATACTCTTTCTATCTTTCCTCATATTTTCAAGTATTTCCCTCAGCAACTTATTTTCTTCCTTCATGATGCAATTTACGAACTGCAGCTTCCCAACTACTACTCTTGTCATCATGTCAGAGCTTCCTATATCACCCCTCAAAGCATAGTCTGTAGTATATTTTGGTGCACATAATATTCCTCTATATACACTGTTTTCCACTTTTTGTAAAGGCCATATCTCACCCACACTGAATGATATCACATTTGTGTCATGCCAAACTGATGGTAAAATTATCCATCCATCCATCATCCAATCCTGTGATGCCCCGTGAGAAGCGTAGGAGGCCAGGGCTAGGCAAACTGGTCCTGACATTTAAGATGAAAGTAACTAGCCTCACTCACCCCTGAGTGGCATTACATGAGCAATAAACTCCAACCACCCCTTGGATATAAACCTACACGGGCCCAATCCGATTGGAGCGTCTTAAATACCCACTTAACCACCAGACGCCATAATCTGGTTATATGGTTACCACCCAGCGTAATAAATGGTTTCCTGGTGAACAGGAAACCATTTGGCTTGTCAGTCAGTGTAGAGTCACCCATAGGCAGAAGGAAGAGGAGGGAGCAAAGGAAAGAAAGACAGAAGAGGGATTGTAATGTAACCTGTAGGCAGAGAGAAGAGGAAAGAATGAAGGAGAGGAAGACAGAAGAGGAAAGAAGGGAGAGAGGAAAAGGTAGACACCCAAAGGATCACTACAATGAGTGAGTGGATGGTGAGCACCCCTACCTACCAATATACTTGTCCAAAATGTTATGCCCACTAGTACCTTATTACAACTTTTCTCAATAACTGGGTATATCTATTTTCTGCTTTTTGTGCCTTTTGCTGCATGTCTTTTTTGTGCCCTTTAAGTAAATCTTTGTTTCTTTCTACCTTTATTCTTAAATAGTTGATACGGTTTCCCACATTTATTCCTTTTATTTTCACTGGCTGGTCTTTCATATTAACCCTCCCTCACACACCGTAAGTTTTCAATAAGAGTCTGGGACATGAACAAGACTAAAACCCAGCTTTGGCTGCCCCTGTTCGTGTGGAAAGAAAAAATTTCTAAGGACAATTTTGTCCCTGGAAAATTGTTATATTGTTATAAATAATACACCATCATGTTCGCTGATGTTTAAGTAATCCCTCAATGATCTGACGTACTACGGCCAAAGGCATGTCTGGATACTGGATCTGTCCTGATAATGGACTTCTCCCCTGGCCCCCCTTCGTACATACCCTAAATTTAAAAGCCTTTATAAAAGGCAACTACAGCATATCATGCAACACTTATTCCTGGTGTTTTGCACTGTTCTACCTAGTCAAGCAGACCTATAAACCACAGCCAAGCAATGACTATGGTCAAGCAGACCCATCAAAAAAAAAAAAAAAAAAAAAAAAAAAAAAAAAAAAAAAAAAAGCCTGACCAGGCTATAATGTTCATAAAGCCATAATTTCCACCCAGACACATGGATTTTGTCCAGATAAAATGGAAAATGTACGAATAATTGTTTCGAACAACCAGGTCACAGCTTCTGGATAATGGATGCCTGGATAATCAAGGGATTACAGTCATTCCTTAACATCCGCAGGGGTTAGGTAACAGAGACACCCGAGAATGTTAAAAATCCGCGGATATCTGCTGACCCCTTAAACACACCTCTGGACCCATTATTTCCTTATATAACTAAAGAAAAACCCTATGTGCATGTTTACAACCACTTTAATACAAGAACACTAAACAACTAATTTATTTAAAACAAGAACACTAAAAGTTAAAAATAATAGTGTACTCCTGCATGGCCTCTTCTGACTACTGTGCTCATCCTTGCTCTCTCCAAGAGGAAGTGTGTTACAGTATATTTCATTCACTGGATAATGCCATTACTGTACTAAAACAACCACGAACTGTGCCTGGGATAATGTTACAATGTCAGCAGAGTTCAACAAGGTATTTTTGTTTTTGCTGTAGCCATCTGCAGATATTCAAAACTATGTATGTTAAAACCACGGATGTTAAGGGATGACTGTACTGTACTATAATATAAGCAACACACACACACACACACATACACACACACACACACACTGATGAATAAATGTACAGAAATGAATTGAGAATAAACTTTTTAAAGGAGAAAAGTAGTTCTAATAACTTCCCAACATCCTCGTGAAAAATTTTGCCCACACATCTTCTCAGTACAAGAATTTTCCAGAAAATAGCCTTACTTCTAACCTTCATATCACGAAAATATAGTAGTTAGGAAAATAAATTAAAAACCACATTACTCATGAACTCTTCACCTTGTGAATGAAACCATCCCCAGGTCTGGAGGTGGTCCTGTTGATGATTAAGGACGTGATGAAGAGAAGTAGCTTTTGGTGCGAAAGGCAGGATGTTTTCATTCGTGTGTGCACGGTCCCGACTATGGCTTTGCTCTCAACATGATAACTTCTCCATTATCAGATAAACCAGACACAGTGGTGTCCAAGGCATGCCCTATGGCATTATCACTGAGCCCTTTCATAGTATCCCTGGAAAGAGGCTTTGTGGATGAGGCAAAAGCCCAGGTGAGGCAAGAACCAAACTGGAGAAGATGGTTTAACAAATCATTGTCCTACACCTGGCAAAGTCACCAAGACGACTGAGATATGTTTGGCGGGGCTGGTGGGACTCTCTCCATAGCTTTTGGTGATGAGGTCAAATGGTGACCACTTTAAGCTGTGGCGTGAAAACAAGAGTGGTCCTGAGTGACACCCAGTGCTGCCTGGCCATCAATTTCTCGACAGTTCTGACTGACATCTGGTGGTAACGGGTTAACAACGCTTAAGGCCAGATGCAGAATTTCACGAGCTGTCTTGTGGTGTTTTTGGAATTTCAATACATCAAATAGTTTTCATGTAAAAAAAATAAAAAAAATAAAAAATAAAAAAAATAAAATGTATGATTTCTTAATCTTATCTTATTATTGAGCCAGTAACTAACATATATGTAAATTATGTACTGTACATTCTTGTAGCCCAAAAGATAATGAAGACCATATAATTGAAAATGTTATAGCCTTCATTATTTTTGAAACGCTGAGATGGGTTGGATGGGGTAACAACACAAAATCTCTTACCTGTAAGTGCAGATGTTTATGTTTCCAATGTTTTCCCTATATAATTTGCACACAAAGATTATTTAGCTTTGCAAATGTATGCATAGAACATCATCAGCTTGTTCATGCTTTATTTGGAATTTTGATGCGACCTGCACCTTCCAAGTAAAGGCCTTCACAAACCTCCACCAGACAACACCCCTAAAACACTACCCAACCCAGAAAGACAAGACTACACCTAACCAGAATGCAACACAGTCACCAACCTTCCCTGTTACAATGCCAACATAAAATACAACTCGGAAAATTCAATATGCACAAACTGCAATGCAACCTCTCACACCACAACACACTTTCTCACACAAGTAAAGGCCTGATAGAACAAAAATATAATGCATCTCATTAACCTATGAGAGTATACAGTAAACACACACATATACACATCATATATATAAAGTATACAAACAAGACAAATAAGCTGAGTACTCACATCCTCTAGCAGTGTTGACATGCTCCCAAACACACAGAGAAGGTGTTGTACAGAGGAGGAAAGGTATGATCACAACCTGTGTGTGTGTGTGTGTGTGTGTGTGTTTATTTGTGGTGTGTGTGTGTGTGTGTGTGTGTGTGTGTGTGTGTGTGTGTGTGTGTCTATTTGTGGTGTGTTTAACTGCTGGATGCTTTCATCGGCACGGTATGGTACCGAAGAAAGCATTCCCCTTGGCACAGAGGCACCCCACAAACAGAACATGTATAGCTGGTGTCCTTCCTCCTCTTGTTCACAGAGCACAGCAAACACCGCAGCCTCCTCTTGCCAGGGATTCTCTCATGGCGGTGGTTCAGAGTTAGATCCAAGCGGGTCCTGTCATCGATGTATCGACGGCTCTTGGATGGTGGTGCTTCCCCATCTCCTCGCCTCCGTTCTCCTGCTAGAGGTGCAGCGGCAAGATCTGACGTGGCAACAGCACCAGGTACTTCTGGCGGACCAGCAACTGCAGGGGTTGGAGCGCTGGTTGCAGGTGTGGTGGAGGTTGCAGTTGGTGGAGTGGTTGCTACAGGTACTGCTGCTGGTCTCTGAGAGGGAAGGGTTGGTGCATGGTGGAGGTCAGCACCCGATGCTGGCCACTCCTCCGCACGAAATTCCAAGAGTTTGTGGCATATGTGCTCTTGGAATTCAAGAAGAGTCATAGGCCTCTTGGTGTTTTTCTTATACAGGGTGAAGGCATTGAAGAGAGCCATATGGATAAGGTACAACGTCATCTTCTTGGTCCAGCTTGCTGTACGCCTTTGAACATGGTAGTATTGGATCACTTGGCCAAAATGATCCATCCCGCTCATTTTTTGGTCATAGTCCTCCACCATGACAGGCTTATTGATGGTCTTTAGGATGCGGTGGAATTTACCGCCAGGGCCCTTGACCTTCCCATGTACCTGCTTCACCATGGTGTTGTTGGTGTGGAAAGTAGATGCCATACTGACAGTGTGCTTGCCTTTCCAAAGCAACACCATCACGTTGCCTTTGTGCCTAGTTTCCATTCCATCCTCAGGCAGGCTTTTAGCAATGCTGATGTCCTGCAGCTCCATTGGTGCTCCCTTCTCAAGTCGCAATGTACCACACACATACACCCTCTCCATGAAGAGGTGTTCGCACAAGGCTACAGAGTTGTAATAACTGTCCACGTACAGCTTGTAGCCTTTGTCCTTCAGAGGTTCAATGAGGCTCCAGATGGTGCTTTCTAGAGATTTCTTCTTCCCCGTGTAGATGTCAAAATTCCAGATATAGCCACTCTTTGCTTCTGCCAAGATGTAGAGCTTGACTGCATACTTGTGGGGCTTCATGGGGTTGTATGCACTGAAGAAGAGGCCCCCCTTCCATCCCAGAGTTCCCTCATTCAGGATGAGATTTTCTGAAGGGATGCAGATCTCCTTGAACCTCTGAAGAAGGTATTGCATCACTGTGCGAATCCTGATGAGCTGGTCCTGATTGTCCTCGGGTATGGCAAGACTATCAAATGCATGGAAGTGCTTCAGGATGGCTCTAAAACGATTCCCACTCATAGCCCGCCGAAATATGGGGTAATCATGAACCACTGTTGACCGCCAATAGTGTCTGATTGTTGGAAGGTTACAAATACCCATAAGGAAATATAAACCGAGGAACCTCGCCATCTCCTCTTCACTGCAGAGGTACCAAGCATCCAGTGCCACCCCCAAGAATCTTGCATACTTGTTAGTTTCCTCTGTCAAGTAGGTCAGCAACTCCCTAGTAAAAAATAACTGGAAATATTGCAGTGGAGTTGCTGGTGTACCGACTTGCAAACCTGGAGTTCCAGTGAAGGGGCCTACATTAGGTGTAAAAGGCCCGGAACTCCATGTAGCATCCTGAGGGTCCACATCTGGTGAGATGCTTGGCTGTGTGGGTGTGGGGTGCACACGACTCCGAGCAAGACAGCTACCTCTCAGCCGCCTACCTCTACCTCGCTGAGGCCCACGCCACCTTCGTCTTCGTGGAGGAGAGGGAGATGGTGATGATGTTTGTGTTGATGATGGCTGTGGTGATAGCAGTTGTGATGGAGATGGTTGTGGTGGTGATGCTTGTGGTGGTGATACTTGTGGTGCTGAGGATGATGATGTCGGTAATTCTTGGACTATGAAATCAGGTGAAAATGACTCTGATGATTTGGTAGGGGATGATGTACCTGATGTGTCGTGTATTTGTGGTAAAATGGACACAGGCTGTTGTGTAGCCAGTGTACATGGCAGTGAGTGTCCTTGTGAGGGTGACGAGCTCTGTGTATGTGGTGGGGGGGTGGAAGAGAGGTGGCTATAAGAGGCTGCCTGAGGTACAAGGCCTTTTTTAACACTCTCCCTGGTGGTTGTGGTAGTGGTGGTGATACTGGTGGTGGCAGTAAAGGTGAAGGAGGGAGGTTTCTTAACACGCCTTGAGGCATGATAACTTCTCACTCTCTCACTCTCCTCCTCGTCCCAGTCATCCTCAGTAGCACTTTCCTCAAATTCTTTGTCACTATCCTCCTCACTATCTGTTTCATCAAACATGTGCTGGAACAATTCCTCCTCTGATAATGATTTCTTTGACATTGTTGTCAGTCTGGGTTATAATGAAATGGTCAATGATGTGTTCTAGATTTGAATTTGGATTTTTCTGAAAATATAAAAAAAGAAAACACTTATAAACCTTATTCACACACATACTGCACTGCATCACACACTACCACTAAAATCTATGTAAGGTATGGACAGGCAACGTGACAGAAAATGAGGAAAAAAAATGGCCAGCTGCTCATTCATGCACCCTGCTAGGCTGACTGCTGAGAGAACACTGAGCTAATAATAGGTCGCTTAGCCTTGTGATAGGGGAGACAGTGTTGCCACATGACTGCCTCTGACAAAGACACCCTCCCCTATAACTCACCCAAGTTTGATGCACTTCCAGCTAAAAATAAATTTTTGGTGACCTTTTGGGTCCCCCCGTGGCGGGTAGGACACAATCTGGCCGCACCATGGGGTGGTACTACTACTCTGCGGCCAGGTTGTATTAGGAAGAATACTGCCACTGTATTTCCTGCGTGTCCTAAAAGGCAACTAAAAGGGGCGGGGTGAAGGGCCTAGGGACCCCCTCTGTTTTTTTAGCTCCTAAAAAGAGACAGGCCAGAGAAAGGGATGGAGGATTGAGTTATCCCCGTACCCTGAAGATTGGGTCTATGAATGTATGTGGATGTAGTACAACTGAGGCTAAAAGGAAGGAGATTGGGAGAATGGTTGTGAGAAGAAAGTTGGATGTTAGCTCTGAGTGAAACAAAGATGAAGGGGAAAGGTGAGTCTAAGTTTGGAAGTGTGAATGAAAGATTGTCAAGTGTTGACAGAGGAAGGGCAAGAGAAGGCGTGGCCTTGTTAGTGAGTCTGGAAGTACAGCAGTGTGTGACTGAATGAAAGGAGGTGTCATCGAGACTGATGTGGGTGAGAGTGAAATTTGAACGTGTTGTGGGTGTTTGTGAGTGCATATGGGCCTGGTAGTGAAAGGGATGAAGAAGAGAGGGAGTCTTTCTGGAATGAGGTTGATGAGTGTTTGCAGAGTTTTGGAGCAAATGTCAATGTGGTAATGATGGGAGATCTGAATGCTACAGTGGGAAATGCAGTTGAAGGTGTTGTTGGTATGCATGGTGTGCCTGGAAGAAATGAAAATGGGGAACGAACGATAGGGATGTGCACTGAACGAGATATGGTGATTGGAAATACCTTGTTTGAGAAGAAAGATATTTATAAGTATACATAGGTGAGACAGAAGGGGAGAAGGGTTGTTGAAAGAGCATTGACGGACTATGTGGTTGTGTCCAGGAATGTAATAGGAAGATTGTTGGATGTGAGAGTTCTGAGAGGGGAGGGTGGAGGTATGTCTGACCACTACCTGGTGGATATTAAGTTAAGAGTAAGAGATGGGTGAGAGCTAGGAGAGTTAGGTGTGACAGGGAGGTTTTGAAAGTGAGTGAGTTGGATAAAAGAGAGAATATGATAGAGTATCAGGAGAAATTGAAAGATGAGTGGAACACAGTGAAAGATCAGGAAAATGGCAGTGTGGAGGAGGAATGGCAGTTGTATAAGAGTGCTGAGGTGGGGCATGCGGAAGAGGTGTGTGGTGTGAGACGAGTGGGTGGTGGTGTAAGAAAAGGATGTGAATGGTGGTGCGAGGAAGTATGGCTGTGGTTGAGAAGAGACATGCATATGAAGTGTGGCTGCAGAGGAAGGATGAGGTGTCATATGAGAGGTATAAGGAAAAAAAAGGAATAGGACGGGAAGAGCTGTGCGTGATGCTAAAGTGGCAGCAGATGAGAGGTGGGGTAGGTGGTTGACTGAGAATTTTCAACAGAATAAGTAAATGATTTGGATGGAGGTGAAAAGGGTGCGAAAGGGAGAGTCTGGGAAGGAAAAGCAAGTAAAAGCAGAGGATGGAAGGATGTTAACTGAGATGGATGCAGTAAGGAAGAGATGGGCAGAGTATTTTGAAGGACTGTTAAATGCAGAGGAGGGAAGAGAGGCTGAGATTGTGGCGGATGGAAGGGTGCAAGGAATAAATGTGTTGGGAGAGTTGAATGATTCTTTGATCACGAAGGAGGAAGTGCAGGAGGAAGTAAAGAAGATGAAGACAGGGAAAGCTGCAGGTATGGATGGGTGTGCTGTGGAATGCCTGAAAGGTGGTGGAGCAACTATTATTAATTGGTTTGTAAGATTGCTGAATGTGTGCTTTGTGAAAGGTATGGTGCCAGCTGACTGGGCAGGTGCTTGTGTGGTCCCATTGTATAAAGGTAAGGGTGATAAGTATGAACGTACTATAGGCACGGCACACGACTATGAGGTTGTCATTACCGTACCCTGGCAATGTACCATTCAAAAGTGCGTCTGATTTCGTATCATATTATACACAAATTACTGTATATTATTATGAAAGAATATTATACACGAATATTATTAAACACGAACATATTATACATGAATCACATGCATCTCTTCTTACACACGAAATTAGACGCACTTTTGAATGGTAGGTTGCCAAGGAATGATAATAACAACCTCAGAGTTGCACGCCGCAACTATAGCTTTAGGGGTATAAGTCTATTGAGTGTTGTAGGTAATGTGTATGATACAGTGTTAATTAAGAGAGTTAGAGAGGGTACAGAGGGAGTGATTGGTGATGAGCAGTGTGGATTTAGGAAACGGAGGGGATGCACAGATCAGGTGTTTGCTGTGAGACAGGTGTGTGAAAAGTATTTAGCGAAAGCTAAGGATGTGTTTTAGGCATTCATGGATTTAGGGAAAGCGGATGATAGAACTGATAAGGAGGCTTTGTGGACTGTTTTAAGATTGTATGGACTTGATGGTACGTTACTAAAAGGAGTGAAAAGTTTTTATGTAAATAGTACAGTGTATGTAAGAATGGGAAATACTGAGAGTGACTGGTTTCCCATGAGAGTGGGGCTGCGGCAGGGATGTGTGATGTTGCCTTGGTTGTTTAATACAGTATTTATATGGATGGTGTAGTAATGGAGGTGAATGCAGCAGTGTTAGGTGGAGGTCTGAGTCTGGTGAATGTTGATGGTAGAGAGTGGAATCTGAAGCGGCTGCTGTTTGCAGATGATACTGCACTGGTGGCTGATTCAGAGGAGAGACTGAGACAGTTAGTAGAGGAGTTTGGAAGAGTGTGTGAAAGAAGGATATTGAAAGTAAATGAGAATAAGAGTAAAGTGATGAAGTGTATGAGGTTGATAGACGGTAGGAGGATGAATATAGTTTTGAATGGTGAGTTGCTTGAGGAGGTAGAGTGTTTTAAGTATTTAGGGTCACATGCTGCTGCGGATGGAAGAATAGACACAGAAATGATGTTCAGAATGAATAAACTAGGATAGGTGCTGGGAGGAATTAAAAAAGTGTTTAGATGTCGTTCGCTTAGAATGGATGTAAAGAGAAGGCTATATGAGGGTGTTGTGGTACCGACTGAGTTATATGGGGCAGAAACAGGGAATATGGGTGTAGCAGGGTGGAAAAGTCTGAATGTAATGGAGATGAGGTGTCTATGGAGTATGTGTGGAGTGATGCATATGGATCGAGTGAGAAATGATGAAGTGCGAGGGAGAACTGGAGTTGTGTGGAAGATGGCTGATCGAGTTAAGCTGAGGGTGTTGCGATGGTTTGGGCATATGGAGAGAATGGATAATGAGCGACTGGTGAAAAAGATACTAGGTCTGATGTGAGAGACGTAAGGCTAAGAGGAAGACTACGAACAGGATGGATAGACAGTGTGAAGAGAGCATTGGATGCGAGAGGGATGTCTGCTGAGCAAGGAAGAGTGGCTGTGTGTGATAGAAATGAATGGAGAGATATTGTGAACGAATAAATGATGACGCAGCCCAGAGGGGATATTCTCCCATTTTTGTCTGATCAGCTGATCAGGTCAAGTGCAGGTAAGGGGATGGGTCTATTATGATGTGGCAGGGGTAAACCAGCTCTGCTGTCGGGCCCTGCTGCAGATGTCACTGATTGCACTGCGCAGTTGACCCTTGTGCAGTGTGGTGCGGTAAGGATCTGTCCCTTCTCCCTCTTGGGGCTAAGATGCGAATGAATGTGTTTGAGTGGATGAGTAAATTGGGAGTGTGTTGTCCTGTCTCAGCTACTTCCCTTTCCTTGGGGGAAGCAGCCTAGGTATATAGATAGACAGATTTGTGAAAGTACATCATAGTGCATCATCAGTTACTCTTCGGCCTAACACCATTTAAAATCGTTTTGCGTATTCGTGGGCGAGGAGGTTAAAGATTATAATGCAGCTTTTCTCCTTATTAATCTCCAGGCCACAACTCCACCTACTGTCCTCAAATAACTTAACCCTAAGAGGTTTCAGCCCCAGTCAAATTATGTCTGCCTCAGATTCACCCACTTTCACGCTGACCACGTTGTTGCGTAGTGAAGCTTTTCTTTAATCTGTCCTTATAAATTTACTTTTCATGGTAGGATGTTGATTTAGGTGACATTTTAAGGCTGAATAGTTATACTTTATTGTAGTGTGTTCAAGAAAGGAAAACAAAAACAAAAACATAAAAAACCAAAACGACAAGTTGAAGTTTGCCAAAAACAAAAAATTTTCCACCTAGCAGTAGAAAAAAATTTGCCAAAGAGTAATCCATGCATCCATTATCCAATCCTACACTGCCCAATGAGGAACATAGAAGCCCGGGGCTAGGCAGATGGTCCCGACATTTAAGATGAGGGTGACCAGCCTCACTCATACCTGAATGGCATTATATGAGCAAAAAACCCCAACCACCCCTTGGATATAAACCTTCACCGGCTCAATCCGATTGGAGCGCAATAATTACCCACTAAACCACCAGGTGCCAATATTTGTAGTAATTTTATATATATATATATATATATATATATATATATATATATATATACAGAGATAGCCTAGTTATCCGGGCTATATGGTGTTAAGGGGTGCCCGATTGGTCCGAAAGCACGATTAATCCGGCGGAACCAAAACACAAGTACTGTACTGTTAGACTGATTTATTTACCGGTAAATGTATATTTTAAGTACCAAAAAGACTTTTCCAGTTCAGTGTATATTCCTCCAGCTTGTTTCAGTATTTTTCAGACTATATTCAGTTCGTTAAATCACGTTTTCTTACGGAAAGATTTCCTCCCTATTATTATCGTCACGTTCTAAAGCTGTATCTACGATTGTTTCCAGCACAATGGACGAAACTCATCGTACTCAAATGTGGACTTCGTTTCCCAACTGAAGATTAGGTTAGGTTAAATTATTAGGTGCAGTTAAGCTAGGTTAGGCCAGGTTTAAACACTTAGAATAGAACAGTGTCTTTTGCCAATACGTTAACGAATCAAACAAAGAGTCGTCACACCAGAACAGTTCAAAACATCGGGGAAACAGATTTAACAAGAAATGTTTATTTACCAACCCAGAAATAATAAGAAAAATATTAGACTATCAGGATGAACTGATTTGGTAAGGTGCTTTTACTGCTTACAGCAAAGCGTATATTTACCCCCCTCAAATCCTCAATGTTTGTGAGTTCAGAAATTTGTGTGCTCCCGTGGCAGACCTTGAAACCATTTTTTCAAAGTTATAAAGTCAGTTTCTTTTTCTTACAGATGTGAAAAGACTCGGCTGGTAAACCTAGCTTTTTCCCCTCCTCCCTAAACCCATCTTGTGATTTGCTATGATTCGTGAAAGAATTAATAAAATTAGGGGGCACGTTACATTAGCATTTAAACGTAATTTTAGGGTGCATGTTAATTTACCATTTAAACATATCGGTGAAAACATCTGGGATGAAAGGACCGCCTAGCTGTTTGGGATGGTAGAGTAGGGTCGTGTAAACATACCAGTGACCTTCGTTCCCTTCCCAAAACTGTTCACAGTTTTTATGGCTCTCCCTAACTCAACGCCACTGACACCGGTACAGTAAAGCATTGTTCAAGGCTGGCAGCCATGAAGGGGTTAATGGAATACATATCAATACTTTCTCTTTCACACATACACGAATGAACAAAAGAATGTGCCAAAAATGTACACTTAACTATACGAAGCAGAAATAACTGTAAGCTCTGTCGGTCCGAAATGTGTTGGGAAGCAACATCGAACAAAGAATGTGGAACTGAATGCCAGCTTACGAGAACACGTGAGATGAAAGTATTTTTTCTTATTAGTAAACATGTTTGTTCCATTTCGTCCCCTATAATTGTGAAACTCATAAATTTTCCTCCAAGCATACAGCCTAATAACCTTACCAAATCAATTCATATTGCTCTAGTTTGTTTTCTGTATTTTTCTGCCTATTTTTTTTTTTTTTTCATTCATTGCCAGACGCCATGTATCCCAGACGGGGTGGCCAAGGGCTTAGAGTTAATTGTTTTACAGGGAGGGGCAATTACGTTTGGCTCAAAGATTTCCTCTCTTATTATCACAACATTCCTTAAGCCTAGCCTACGATTGTTTCAGGCATAATGGAAGAAACTTACTTATAATTAGGGTGCATGTTACATTACCATTTAAACATATCGGCGAAAACAACTGAAATGAAGTGGCAGACCGCCTGACTGTTTGAGATGGTAGAAGAGGGTCGTGAAAACATACCAGTGACCTTCGTGCCCTTCCCACAATTGTTCGCAGTTTTTATAGCTCTCCCTAACCCAACATCCCTGACACCGGTACAGTAAAGCATTGTTCGAGGCTGGCAGCTATGATGGGGTTAATGGAATGCATTATTGTTTGTATTAATACTCTCTTTCACACATACAGTACACTTAAGAACGAACAAAAGAATGAACAGTAAATGTAAGAGGAAGAAATAACTATGCTCTGTCGGTCCGAAATGTGATGGGAAGCGCGACATCTAACAAAGAATGCAGAACTGAATGCTAACTTACGAGAACACGAGTAATTTTTTTTTTTTTTTTAATGATTAGCAGACATTCTTGTTCCATTTCGTTTCCTAAAATTGGGAAACCCATTACTTTTCGTCTAAGTATACAGCCTAAAGACTTCACCAATTCACTTCATATTCCTCCAGTTTGTTTTCTGTGTTTTTATATTTTGAGGGTAGTAAATTACCTTCTCTTGCTGAAAGATTTTCTCTTTTATCACGTTCTTTAAGCCATACCTACGATTGCTTCGGGCATAATGGAAGAAACTCATCTTACACAAAAGTGGATTAAGTTTCCCAATTTCCCAACTGGAGCCCAGGTTAGGTCAGGTTAGGTTGAATTATTTTAAATTATTAAGTAGTTATGCAAGGTTAGGCTAGGTCAGGAGTATCAGTTGCCTCACCAAACTCCACCCTACCACCCTTGTGATCGAGTTGTGAGCAGGAGGTGTGGGTGGGGGCTGGGTGAGCAGAATCTCTCTGGTTTACCCATGCCTCGCTCCCTAGCAACTGGATGCTTCCTGTTTAAACCGGAGCTATCGTACGGATAATTCTATGTATTACAGTACCACTGAACCATTCGGTCGCGGCCCGGATATACCGAAAGCTGGATAATCCGAGCCTGGATAATCGAGCTTCTACTGTATATATATAAATATATATATATATACAGTACAATCCCTGCTATCCGGTATCCAGACAAACGGAATACTCAGAAAAACGGGAAAATTCAAGGGCTGGTAAAAATGTCGGTAAGTTACAGCTGTGTGCCAATTTGAATGGACCGCCAAACCGCCATTTTATCGTGTCACGCGAGGCTGGGTGAAGTCTGACTAAGCAAGGTGAAGGCATTTCTGGCTAATGTAAATCCCTAGTAAATCCTCTTAACCACCCCTCCTCTTCCCTCTTTCCCCTACTTGAATTCAGTCATCCTCCACGTCCTCCACAATTTCCACAAATCACCTTTACCTCCAGTTAGTAAACAAGCTCTCTTGCTGTTGTGTTGCTCTGATGGACAGTAATTTCAACACTACAAAATGCCTAAAGAGCAAACTAAACGTAAGCGTGTCATGCTTACCTTGAAACAGAAGCTGGGCATATGAAACAGATTTGAAAAAGGCGAACATTATAAAACACTGATGACTGAATATAATGTACGAAATTCAACAATTTATGATATCAAGGCCTAAGCATCCAAGCTCAATGAATTTTTCATGAAAAGCAAGACAAGTAAGTCCATTGAAAAATGGCATACTCTTCATCGTTCGAGTGGTTTTGCTTAGAAAGATCTAGGGGAGCACCTATTTCTGGTCCTCTTATACAAGAAAAAGCAAGAGAGTTTCACAGTAAAATGAATATAGAAGTCGAGTGTGATTTCAGTATTGGATGGTTATATCGTTTCAAAGACAGGCATGGAATTTGTAAACCAAACATCACGGGAAAGAGCAAATCAGCAAACAGCAAACGCCAGTGTTTTTCTTCCTAACGGACCGACTCTAACCACATAAATTCATCTTAGATACTAGGGCTGGCAGAGATGAACAAAAAATGTTAATAGGAATGAAAGTTTACTTTGCTGGAAAAAAAAAATAATAATATGCTTGCACTTCATATACAGTATACATCACGCATTTTATTTTGTGCAAAACAGCTGATTGGCGGGTGAAGGGTGGAATGGTGGCGGTCAGTCAGGGCCAGGACCGTAAACAAAGCTTGTGTGGGGGCACAGGGGTCATGATAATTCTACAGTGCAGTCTTAACATCAGTTCACCAATAAATGTTCAAAATTTTATTTCTTCGTTTTTCCACTTTTATGAGTACAGTACATACAACGAATACTTCGGTAGTTAACAGAATTGTGCAAAACAGATGAGTGGCAGAATGGTGGCGGTCAGTCGGGGCCGGGACCGTAAACACAGGTGTCGTGATAATTCACCAATAAATATTCAGGATTTTATTTCTTTAGTTTTCCATTTTTATGAGTACAGTACATATAACAAATTATTCGGTAGTTATGAGAATGGACCTGTGCAGTTTGCAGTAATGTAAGGCATTGCATGCACGTGCATTATGACCATGGTGTGTGTTTACGAGGCAATAGACAAGTTTCCGGTCAAAATTTTTTTGAAGTTAGATACTTGTATGGGTAAAAAATACGCAGAAAATAACTATGTCAACCATTATTTCCCTCCAAAATGTGCAGAAACTTGAATAGATAAAGTAGCCGAAAAATCATGTGACTCTGAAACGGCCTGTGATTGGTCGTGACATCACTACTCACACTGAGGCAGCATAGTCTGCTTTGTTTACGTTTAGCCAGCATACACTGGGCTTATTTCTGACCTCTAAGAATGTCCAGTGACAAGAGGAATAATTGTTAATGTTTCATTCCAATGTGTAAGTGCACTGACAAAAGCACAGTAGGGAAATTATTCCTCTGTATACCAGCCAATAACACTAAACGAAAGCAGTGGTGGCTGCCTGCTCGTCGGAAGTTTCCAGTGCTGGAATGCAGTCTTTACTGTTGTGAAAATATTATATTCTTCACCATACAGGTTCCTACACACCTACTTATCTGAAATTCGGTAAAAAAAACTGCTTAATTTAACTATTAATAGAATATTAGGAGTCAGAGCAAAAATGTGGTAAGGTTTGCGGGTATTTCTACTTTAGATCGCCAACATGCCTTGACAGACTTCTGTATTGCACAGATACTGATTTAAAGTGCAAATAAGTGCTTTTGTATGTTAAAATAATATTTATACAAAGAAGAAGTCTGCCAAGGCAAGCTGTTGAGCTAAAGGAGAAAACACTCGCTAATTTTAGCGCATTTTCTTTGTGAATCCAGATTTTTTAAAAGGTAAAATTAAATACAAAAATTTGACTTGATTTTGGATAAAAGGGTGAGTTTGAACCTCTATGGTGATAAAACCTATAACACTTACCAATTAAAAAGTGCCAATTCGGTAAATGACCGCCAATTCGGTATTTCGTCACTCTCCCCTGAAGTATTGCAGTTCAGAGTCACTGAAACTGTTTTTTTTCAGAAAACTAATAAGGAAGAAGTCAGATATTAAATATGAGCATAATACCATCATAAACTCATACAACTGATACTGTACGGCATACTTTAACACTTTCCATTTCATGAGGTATGAGCACCGCTCGGGAATGGTGTAGCTGTAAGCTACTTCTGGTCGATTTCACCACAATTTACTTATCTAACAGGTACCATCCATTTACACCATGAAAAGTATTCCTTCACAACATACCTGAAGGGGGTAGTTTGGATCTACAGTGGCCATGTAGGTACAACTATTATCACTGTTACTGGTAAAGTATTGTGTGATGGACTGGAGCGTCATCTGCAGTGTGAATGCTGATGTCATCGCCAACATGGCAGCTCCTTCCCTCCAGCCGCAAAGAATTAAAGTTATCACGTCTTGTTCAGTGCAAATGATAAATTAAATTAAAAGATACATATACCGTAAGTTTTTAACTACATGGCAGAGTGCACTGACCATGTTTACCCTGAACCGGCAAAACGTCTATTTTTCTGGTGGAATCTCTTAGTGTGGCCCCTGATGTGAGTGGTAAGTACCTGAACTGTATTTACTGCAGTGATAATTATCGCCTTTGTATAGATTTGAATATCAGAACTACGGGAAAAATCTGTAACCGGGAAGGTAAATTCCCCAAGCCGCCCGGTTAATTGGGATTGTACTGTACATATATATATTACTGGGGGGTAACAGGCAGGATGCAGGTGGCAAAGGCACCAGGTGTGTCTGGGTTGACTGCTTAAATTCTGAAAGCCTCAGGAGATACAGAAGTGAGGTTGGTCACTGACCTATCTATCTATCTATCTATTGCCAGACGCCATAATCCCGTAAGGGGTGGCCATTTGACTTTGAGTTATTTACTTTACGGGGAGAGGCACTAACCCTTCACCAACCCACTTGCTGACACGTAGGGAGAACGTATGATTTGGTTATATGGTTACCACCCAGCGTTGTACATGGTTTCTTGGCTTACAGGAAACCATTTGGCTTGTCACTCAATGTAAAGCCACCCATAAAGGAAAGAAAAGTAATAAGAAGTGACAGGAAAGATGGGAGAAATAGGAAGAGAGGAGGGCAGGTACAGAAAAAATATGACAGAGGCTAAGGAAGAAGTACACAGTACTGACCTGATAAATATAATTATATATGAGAGTTGTCCCAGATGATTGGCTGAAGAGTGTAATTGTATAATTGTAAATGTGTACATGGGGAAAGGTGATGCCCTTGAAAGAGGAAATTACAGAGACATAAAGCTTTTAGATCAGATAATGAAGGTAATGGAGAGAGTTCTACAAGGTAAGATTAGAAAAAAAGTAAATACTGATGGGATGCAGTTTGCGTTTATGCCAGGCAAAGGGACCACTAATGCCATACTCATTGTTCGACAGCTTCAGGAAAAACATATAGCAAAGAAAAGGGAAGGGTAATTTGCTTTTGCTGATTTGGAGAAGCCTCTGACAGAATCCCTAGAGAGGTGGTGAAGTGAGCAATGAGAAAGCTTGGGATCAAGGAGTGGCTGGTTAGGGTCATTGTGGCCACATATGTGGGTGCTCACACTCAGGTAAGGGTGAATGGAGATTTGAGTGATGAGTTTTTCTTAATTGTCGGTGTGCATCAGGGTTCAGTCTTGAGCCCCTCGTTGTTTATCATGGTACCTAAAGCCCTCTCACATGACCTCAGAAACAGACTCCCATGGGAGATGTTGTATGCTGATGATTTGGTGATGGTTGCAGAAAATGAAAGGAAGGCGGAGGAAAGATTCAGGAGGTGGAGAGATGGTGTGGGGCACAAGGGCTCAAGAGTAAATGCAGGTAAATCAAAAGTGGCGGTCTCTAGGGCTGGGGGTGGTACTGTCCAAGAAGAGAGAGAGAGAGGCCATATGCAATCTGTCCCAAGGGTGTGGGAAGTAATTCCATCTTGTGCAGTGTTTGAGACAGGTGGGTGCATAAGAGATGTAGTGGTATTAGAGGCAGACTGAGAGATAATGCTGAATTCACGTGTGCGGTGTGTTGTGGAAAGCATGTGGATATTGACAGACATAAATGGACTGAACTTGCTGGTAAGTCTCTTGAGTGTGTGGATGAGTTTTGTTATTTGGGAAACATGTTGCTTGGAGGTGGGTCAGGAACTAGCTCTGTGGCTAGAGTGAGGAGTGGTTGGAAGAAGTTCAGGGAGCTGTTGCCTCTCCTGACAATGAGAGGGTTCTCCCTCAGTGTTATGGGATCTTTGTATGCAGTGTGTGTTATGAGTGTAATGCTCCATAGCAGTGAGACCTGGGCAGTAAAGGAAGAGGATATCTGCAGGCTCAAATGTACAGAAATGGCAATGATTAGGTGGATGTTAAAGTGTGTCCTTGAGTGCAAGGCCTGGGGGGGCTAGGTTTATGATGGAAGAGTTGAGAGGTAGGATGGAACTGGAGTGTATTGCTGCTGTGATGAGGAGAGGTAGACTTTTTTTTTTTTTTTTTTTTTTTTTTAATGTGCCCAACTCTGGGCATAGGCTTCACAGCCTGCTTCCAAGGCTCAGTAGTCCTCCTACATACCATGCAACTCAACATGTCACCACTTCAGCACTAACACCCTCCGTCCATATTGAATACATGCTAGGGCTGTCTCCTACAGGACTGGTGTATTGGTATTACCGGGGGTATTTTTACAACATGTCGGAGGTTCTTCTGGTAGACCGGTAAAGACTGCTTTTTAAGAAATTCAAATCCTTAACCCGTCACGTCCCAAGGTTTTCCGCACCTCCGACATCCCCCAATCCCAAGGTATTTTCGAAAAAATTTTTTTTGGCTAAAACCTTCGCTTTTGGTGAGAAACATCGAAAATTCATATAGAAATCGCTCACCTGAGGTTTAAAATACTCAATCCAGGTAGGAGTTCCTCCTTACCTGACCGGGTTTTCTAACATGCTGGCACCAAAGAAAACGAGTTCTATGAGAGGGTAACTATTTTATCCACTCATAAACGGTATTTATTTATTTACTTGGTACGAATGTATATGTAGTATGAGAGTATATTGGTTTTCAAGCAGTAATAAAGGCATTATAAGCATTGTTTCACTCACTAACTAATCACCATACCTGACCTTTTTTTGCCACATTACCTGATCATTATTTCTGACTGTTTCTTCTTCTAATGCTATGTGAACATTGTCCTCCACATTGTCATCGATTGGGGAATCACTCTGGCCCTGAATGTCTTTACTGGCTAGGTCACTGGTAACAGGTGAATTGCCGAGACAATGGCGTGAGGGGGGGGAGGGGGGGAGGTTATGCGGCGTAAGGCATTGTCCCTGCTTGGTATCTTGTAGAGGAATAGAGGAAGGTGTCCAGTGTATACATATGAAAAATCACGTGCGAAAATTGAAAATTGTGCAAATTAGGGACCTTGCAATTGAACGATGTACCGGTACGTCGCCGGGACTGGCAAATGCAAATCGTTGCAATGTACCCATACATCGACGGGACGGGGCAGGTTAAACTGCTCCCTGCCCCAACGGGGATTTGAACCTGGGTCCGGTAGGATTGCAGGCCACCTCTCTACCGATTGGTTTGGTCATGTGGAGAGGATGAGGGATGATAACTGGGTCACGAAAGTGAGAAGTGTTAATGTTGGGGGTAGGGTAGTGACAGATAGACCGAATAAGACCTAGGATGAGGTCACTGAGTGTAAACTCTGGGTTAAGGAACTAAATAGGGAAGCTGCCAGAGATCGAGCAGCATGGCGGAGACGCCATTAGTTGACCAAAGCCGACGCATGCAAGCATGCTGGGGCCTTCAAAATAAGAAAACAAAATGAAGTATGAGGCGTTTAGTCAAATAACGAAGAACGTGCCAAATCAGCGTTTTGAGATAAACAGTGTTAAACATTTGTTTCGTTGTAACTCATTAACCAGTGGCCTGATTTCAATAAATAATGTCTCAAAAAATTGAGCTGGTAAGCTACTTTCAGACACATGAGGCTAAAACAGAAAATATATACTGTATATCAGGTTATAATGCTGTTCAGTTATTAACCCCATTCCATAGAACCTCCATGGAAAGCACAATTTGAAAATAACCACAAAAATGAAAAGGACAACTGCCAACCCACGTTAAGTAGTGCTGCATGTAATTAAGTGCTGTGAGGAGGTGAGGATTAACAGTAGTCCAGAGTATGGTTGGTCAGTTTCCACCGACCCAGTTACAGTCACGTTCTTGAGTACAGAATGAACTCTATGCTCACCTAAACCGCGAATGCGGAGGAATGATGATCAACAAACATCATGAGTCACATCAGCACACTATCTATCTCTATTTATCTACTGCCAGATGCCTCAATCCCATTCGGGGTGCCCACAAACAAATCGCCTCCACGTTGCCCTGTCCCCCGCCATTTCACTGCCTCGCTCCCAACTCACACTCCTTCTCTCATATACTCAACACAATAAATGATCATACATAACTTGCATGATTTATGGCCCTTGACACGAGGCCGTTTCATAGCAACACTTTTCATATACCTGGCAATGGGGAGCAGGAGGTCCCTGATCATATACAGAAGCAAAAATGTTATCCATCTTCTTGGAAACATGCAGTGCCAAGCTAAACCGAAAAGTTAATCAGTTATTTACTTAATTACCGTTTTCAGTTCATCTGCAGCAAAGACATTTAAAAAAAAAAAAAAAATTAAGGATACCTGGTAAAGTACATGGAGCAGAAAATTTATATTAAATATAATAAAATACGATAAATTCATGAGAAGGAATTGATATTCATCATAATATTATGCGAGTAATGCGAGTATAAGTGGCTGGGGAATGGCTGGGAGAAGGAGGGAGGTGAGAAGACAGGAAGAAATCAGCAGGATAGAAGTTGTGGAAGCAATGAAGAAAGTTAAATCGAGGAAAGCCCTAGGAATTGATGGAGTGTGTGGTGAAATGCTGAAGCATGGGGGAGAGATAGTAGTAGAATGGATGTGGAAGATGTGCAGATTGGCCTGGGAGGAAGGTACAGTCCCGGAGGATTGGAAGTCAGGTATATTTATTCCCTTGTACAAAGGAAAAGGGGAAAAAAAAGTGTGTGGTAATCATAGGGGCATTTGTCTTCTTAGTATAATAGGAAAAGTGGAAAAGTGTATGGTAGGATACTTATTGACAGAGTTAGAGAAAGAACAGAGGAATTAGTTGGAGAAGAACAGGGAGGCTTTAGGAAGGGAAGAGGTTGTGTAGATCAGATACTCATTCTTAGACCTTTAGTGGAAAAGTTTCTAGAGAAGGGAAAGAAGTTGTATGCGGCTTTCATGGAATATGGAGAAAGCATATGACAGGGTGGATAGACAAGGAGTGTGGAAAGTATTAAGAATATATGGAGTAGATGGAAAGTTGTTGAATGCTGTGAAGAGTATGTATGATGGTGCTAAGGCTGCAGTGCGTGTGGATGGTGAACTAAGTGAATTTTTCTCTTTGAAGGTTGGGTTGAAACAGGGATGTGTCATGTTTCCATGGTTGTTCAATCTGTTCATGGATGGGGTAATAAAAGAGGTACAAGGTAGGGTACTGGATGTTGGAGTGGCCCTGGTGAGAGAGGACAGTGTTTGGAAACTCCCTGTACTGTTGTTTGCAGATGATACTGTGTTGTTGAGTGAAGACAAAGGGGAGCTGCAAGGCTTGGTGGATGAGTTTGGGAGAGTGTGTGAGAAACGGAATCTAAACGTGAATGTAGCGAAGAGTAAAGTGATGGTCTTTGAGAGAGGTGAAGTCAGTGAATGTACAGCGAGGTTGGATGGTGAGGAATTGGAAAATGTGAGTACGTTTAAGTACTTGGGTAGTGTGATGAGTAAGGATGGAGGTTTGGAGGGTGAAGTGCTTGAAAGGGTACAGCAGGGAAGAAAGGTTGCTGGTTCTTTGAAAGCAGTGATAAGAAACAAGGAAGTGAGCATGGAAGTGAAAAAGTTACTACATGACAGTATTGTGATACCAACTCTAATGTATGGAAGTGAAGCTTGGACGTTGTTGGAAGGACACAAGTCAAGAGCGAGGGCAGTGGAAATGAGTTATTTAAGAGGAGCCTGTGGAATCACATGGAGAGACAGGCTGACAAATGAGGATATAAAGGAGCGCTGTGGTGTGGATGTGGATGTGATAGGAAGTGTTATGAGGAACACACTGAGGTGGTTTGGCCATGTGGAGAGGATGGAGGGTGAAAGACTGACGAAGAGAGTGTATGTGAGTGAGGTGGAGGGGGGAAGAGGGAGGGGGAGGCTGAGGATGAGATGAAGGGATGGGGTGGAGAGGTATATGAGAGAGGGGGGTGTGAGTTGGGAGCAGGGCAGTGAAATGGCGGGGGTCAGTACAACGTGGAGGTGATTTGTTTGTGGCCACCCCAAACGGGACTGAGGCGTCTGGCAATAGATAGATAGATAATATTATACAATCCTGACAAGTATTATACAGTACCGGTACTGTATGTGATCAAATTATCTCACTGCTGTGGCCAAACCCTCCTGAGTGAGGAACAGTTCCATCATTTTAGATATCTTGTGTGACACCGTTATAAAAAACTTGATTAGCTAAAGCTCTGAATACTACACATTTCATAAGCGAAGGATAAGACTAAATTTTGACAATAAGAAATTGTAGTTATTATTAATACCTGTTTTTTGACAAGAATTTGTAATCCATTGTGAAACATTAGCCCATGTCTTAAAGTTAAACTAAAATGTTAACCTACCTATGAAATGATTCAGCGACTTCGTAAAAGTGTACAGTACAGAAGTGTATTTTCGAGTACAAGGGGAATCCATTAAGAATTAAGACAATATGATAATGAGTGATAGGTGATGGCGACCATCATTCACTCACTTGTAATGCTGCCTACTTCTTTCACCTTTATCATTCTTTTCTTTGTTAACCCTCCTCTCTTCCCATTTCTCCCATCTTTCCTGTCACTTTTTATTGCTCTTCTTTCCCTTTCAGGTGGCTCTGCATTTAGTGAGAAGACTAATGGTTTCCTGTGAGCCAGAAATCCATTTACAGTAATCCCTGTACTATCCGGACTCCCCTCTTACCGGACATAGTGGGCATGGACCTTCGGAACCCAAAAATGGCCAAAAAAAGAAATAAAATCCCCCCAACATCCAAATTTTTCCCCACCTGTAATTTGAAATTGCCGCACGGCGCCAAAAAGGCCAGTTGTGTTTACACACGGCCCCTTCACCCTTTCCTTCCTCCCCCCTCACCAGTTACTGCCTAACTACCATCACAAGTAGATGCTCATTGCAATGGATGCCGCATGTGCTTGTTTTTGTGAATATACAGTGAATAAACTGCAATACCTCGCCACTAGACCACACGGGAATTTACAGTGTTGTGCAGTGTTAAGAAATTAGAATTTAGAGTGCAAAGGATTAACTGTGGAGTGCAAACTGGCGGTTGAAACTGGCGTGGTGCAATTAAGAACAGAATGTGCAGTGTTAAACGATTATAACTCACAGTGCAAAGAATTAAGTGCAGTACGTGCTTCAAGAGCATTTTCACCACTGCCAAAGTCTTCGAGAAGACGGCCATAGATGTGCTGTAAGTACCCTGTACACTGCAAAATATTTTCCATAATCACTTCTAATTCCTCATTCTCTGGTTCCTTTTCATTTAGTTCGTGCTTTATGTCCATTATTGGTGTGAATAGGGTCTTAAATAGGTTTAAATAGGTGCTATGCATGTCTGGTAGGGAGTTATTTAGGTGGCTTTCAAAGTTAGGCTGGGTTAGGGTCCTTAACCCGAGACGTCCTGTCGACGTATGGATACATTGCAACATTTTGCATTTGCCAGTCCCGACGATGTACTGGCACGTTGCGCAATTGCAAGGTTCATAATTTGCACAATTTTCAATTTTTAGCGTGTGATTGTTCGTACGTATACACGGGACACCTTCCTCTATTCCTCTACAAGATGCCAAGCAGGGACAATGCCTTACACCGCATAACCTCCCCCCCCCCGAACGCCATTGTCTCGGCAATTCGCCTGTTATCAGTGACCTGGCCAATAAAGACATTCAGGGCCAGAGTGATTCCCCAATCAATGACAATGTGGAGGACAAAGTTTACATAGCATTAGAGGAAGAAACAGACAGAAATGATGATCAGGTAATGTGGCAAAAAAACGTCAGGTGTGGTGATGAAATAGTGAGTGAAACAATGCTTATAATGCCTATATTACTGTTTGAAAACCAATATACTCTCGTACATATAAATTCGTACCAAGTAAATAAATAAATACCGTTTATGAGTGGTGTGAAATAGTTATCCTCCCATAGAACTCGTTTTCTTTGGTGCCAGCCTGTTAGAACACCCAGTCAGGTAAGGAGGTACTGCTACCTGGATCTAGTATTTTAAACCTCAGGTGAGTGATTTCTCTATGAATTTTCGATGTTTCTCACCAAAAGTGGAGGTTTTAGCAAAATTTTTTTTTCGAAAATACCTTGGGATTGGGGGATGTCGGAGGTGCGAAATAGCTCGGGACGTGACAGGTTAAGCACCAGTCCAGCAAGCAGGGTCCCACTTTCCGGACAGAACCACTTTCCAGACATGCCTTTGACTCTATTACATCGGATGGTGGAGGGATTACTGTACAACACTTGGTAACATTATAACCAACCCACACGTGCTCCCTACGAGTCAACAAGAGGATTGGCGAAGGATTAATGTCCCTCTCTGTAAAACAAAGAGAGATAAACAGCCACTCCTTATGGGACTGCAGCATCTGGTCATAGATAGATAGACTGATAGATCTGACATCCAGATTCTGCAGAAATATCATTTATGTTACTAAAGATTGTATAATTCACTCATGACTTCCAAATCCTGCAAAATTAATGTTACTGAAGTGCGAGAAGTTGGGTTTGTTGATGTCAGTGGTAGCGTCCAAGAGGGGACAATGGGTCAATTCGGACCTGAAACTCATTTGTCCACAAATCATTCATGCTAGGTTAACGAAACTTAGGTCTAGTTGAATTAGATTGAGGTAAATTGTGTTAAGTTAGGTTACATCGTATTAGGTTAAATTAGCAGAGAAAAATGATTAGTGACGAACTGACTGTGGAACTGAAGTAACCAACAAGCCCAACATGGCAGGTGGCTGCTTGCCACAGTTTGCATGGAAAACTGGCAGTTTTATAGTTGGTATCTTAAAAATTATAAATTTCTGCAACTTTATAAAGCTATCACATTAGTCATTATACCGTAGTCAATTGAGGTAAAAAAAAAAGGGGGGGGGGGCAATCTGCGATACAAAGTAATACACCCTTGCAAACCTTCATCTATTGCCTAATTTTTCTAATTTTAGATGTGGTGACAGGCCTAGCTATAGTCCATATTATGTGTTTGCAGATTTGCCCGACAATGATTTGGTGATAGGTTATGATCAAATTTTTTTTTTTTCGCTCATTTAACATTTTTGGCACATTTTGTTTACATTATGCCATTTCAGGTGCTCTGAACGCACAGCATTCATTCTGCTTTCAGGTAATCTGTGACAGTTGCCCTTAAGAGCCAGGCTAAGAGACGGGACCTGCCTTCTTTGGTAACTCCAGCACAGATACAGTAATCCCTCATTTATCTGGACACAATAGAGCCAAAGGCATGTCCAAGTAGTGGCAACATCCAGATAATGAACACTATTCCCCTATCATACCCAGACCCTACCTATACCCAACCTCCAACCTGTACTGAACCTATTTGCACAGTATCTCCTTAATTTGGCAGTGTTTTCCCGTCATTCAGGCATATTTAGACATCAAAACACACACACACAGGAATATCCAAAGTAATGCTAAACACCAAGAAAACCAAGCAGAAAAACCACTGAAAACCAAAAAAAACACACTACTTACACACAACTCTATGTACAGTACCCCTCCTTATTCTGGCAATGTTTTCTGGTCATTCTGCCATATTTTGACATCAACACATACATGGGATTATTTAAAATATTTTTCAGCACCAAGAAAACCATAGAAAAAAAAAATGAAAACCAAAAAATACCATACCTATACTGCACTCTACCGGTACTGTATGTACAGTACCCTGCCTAATTTTGGCACTGTTTTCAGGTCAATCTGCCATAATTGGACATAAACACACACACAGGAATATCCATAGTAACGTTAAACACCAAGAAAACCATGGAAAACAAGAAAACACACAGAAAACCAAATAACACCCTACCTACTGTATACACTACCGTATGTTCAGTACCCCTCCTAATTTTGGCACTGTTTTCCAGTCATTCTGCCAAACTAAGATATCAAAACACACATAGGATTATCCATATTAAGACTAAACATCAAGAAAACGATGCATGAACAACAAAAATCCACAAAAACTTGGACGGTTTGAAAATCAGTTATCAGTGACAAGTAATTGCTTCCAGGGCTCACAAAAAAATTCTACGGCCAAAAATGCCACCAGAAATTGGTTTTATTGGTATAAATTGTATACCACCATCTTTGCTGGTGTTCATATTATAAGCTAATAAAAACACACAAAGCTGATAAGAAAAAGTACAGAAATGCAGTGAGAATAAAGTGTTCAGGAGTAAAAGTTACCTTCATATAACTTCACACCATCCTAGTGCAAAATTCTGCCAGCATCTTCCAAGATGAATGGATGGATGAGAAATAGGGGCGTGGAAGAAGTTGAGAGGCGGAAGAGAGAGTTATATGTAGAAAGAAAGAGAGAGGTGAAAAGATTAGTAAGAGAGAGTAAGAAGAGAGTGGATGAGGAATTTGGAAGGAATTTGAGTGTAAAGTGGAGGGACTGTAAGAAAATGTTCTGGAAAGAGGTGAAAAGAGCAAGACAGGGTGGAGGTGAAGTTAGCAGGGGAGTGAAAGATAAAAATGGTAGATTACTAGTGGAGAAGGGAGAAAAAGTGAGCAGATGGAGAGAACACTTTATGGAATTGTTGAACGCAGAGGATGGAAGTAATGCGAGTATAAGTGGCTGGGGAATGGCTGGGAGAAGGAGGGAGATGAGAAGACAGGAAGAAATCAGTAGGATAGAAGTTGTGGAAGCAATGAAGAAAGTTAAATCTGGGAAAGCCCCAGGAATTGATGGAGTGTGTGGTGAAATGCTGAAGCATGGGGGAGAGATAGTAGTAGAATGGATGTGGAAGATGTGCAGATTAGCCTGGGAGGAAGGTAGAGTCCCGGAGGATTGGAAGTCAGGTATAATTATTCCCTTGTACAAAAGAAAAGAGGAAAAAGAAGTGTGTGGTAATCATAGGGGCATTTGTCTTCTTAGTATAATAGGAAAAGTGTATGGTAGGATACTTATTGACAGAGTTAGAGAAAGAACAGAGAAATTAGTTGGAGAAGAACAGGGAGGCTTTAGGAAGGGAAGAGGTTGTGTAGATCAGATATTCATTCTAAGATCTTTAGTGGAAAAGTTTCTAAAGAAGGGAAAGAAGTTGTATGCGGCTTTCATGGATTTGGAGAAAGCATATGACAGGGTGGATAGACAAGGATTGTGGAAAGTGTTAAGAATATATGGAGTAGATGGGAAGTTGTTGAATGCTGTGAAGAGTATGTACGATGGTGCGAAGGCTGCAGTGCGTGTGGATGGTGAACTAAGTGAATTTTTCTCTTTGAAAGTTGGGTTGAAACAGGGATGTGTCATGTCTCCATGGTTGTTCAATCTGTACATGGATGGGGTAATAAAAGAGGTACAAGGTAGGGTAGTGGATGTTGGAGTGGCCCTGGTGAGAGAGGGTAGTGTTTAGAAACTCCCTGTACTGTTGTTTGCAGATGATACTGTGTTGTTGAGTGAAGACAAAGGGGAGATGCAAGGCTTGGTGGATGAGTTTGGGAGAGTGTGTAAGAAACGGAATATGAAGGTGAATGTAGGGAAGAGTAAAGTGATGGTCTTTGAGAGAGGTGAAGTCAGTGAATGTACAGCGAGGTTGGATGGTGAGGAATTGGAAAATGTGAGTACGTTTAAGTACTTGGGTAGTGTGATGAGTAAGGATGGAGGTTTGGAGGGTGAAGTGCTTGAAAGGGTACAGCAGGGAAGAAAGGTTGCTGGTTCCTTGAAAGCAGTGATAAGAAACAGGGAAGTGAGCATGGAAGTGAAAAAGTTACTACATGACAGTATTGTGATACCAACTCTAACATACGGAAGTGAAGCTTGGACGTTGTTGGAAGGACACAAGTCAAGAGTGAGAGCAGGGGAAATGAGTTATTTAAGAGGAGCCTGTGGAGTCACGTGGAGAGATAGGCTGACGAATGAGGATATAAAGGAACGTTGTGGTGTTGATGTGGATGTGATAGGGAGCATTATGAGGAACACACTGAGGTGGTTTGGCCATGTGGAGAGGATGGAGGGTGAAAGACTGACGAAGAGAGTGTATGTGAGTGAGGTGGAGGGGGGAAGAGGGAGGGGAGGCCGAGGATGAGATGGAGGGATGGGGTGGAGAGGTATATGAGAGAGGGGGGTGTGAGTTGGGAGCAGGGCAGTGAAATGGCGGGGGACAGGGCGACTTGGAGGTGATTTGTTTGTGGCCACCCCAAACAGGATTGAGGCGTCTGGCAATAGATAGATAGATAGATAGATCTTCCCAGAGTTAAGCAGAATTTCATGAGCTTTCTCGTGGACTTTGTGGAATTTCTATATGACCAATAGTAGTCAAATAAATAAAAAAAACTTCAATACCTCACGAGTCAGTCATCACCATGAAGGTGGGTAGGGACTAAGTGGGTAGCCAGGAGGGTATGGAGGAGGGACGGGAGGGGAGGGAAAAGTGAGGTTGTGGGCAGGATTCTCCCCTATCTGTCACAACGAAGACGGGCGCTTTTACAGTACATTTACTCATGGCTTGAGGTCAGTTAGACGCTGAATGGCCATGCAGAAACTCAACTCAAGGTGACTGAGGGACTTTCGATGTTCGGTAGAGAGGTGGATGGCCGCTGTCACCGAACACATACTCATGGCTTGAGATCTGTGTTACAATCTCAGGGGCAGTTAGGCAAGACTCACACTGGTGGCTGTGTGGCTTTGGACATTGGGTGGGGATGCTTACAGAGGTTTTGACACCGCCTGTGGGTTACAGTTGTATTACTCAGGTGCTGGAGGTTCACTGGGAGTGATCAGATGTGCGCGTGACTTTGACCATTCAGTACAGCAGTGGACAGATATTTTAGCTCTGGTGGTGGGTTACGGCCTACTTCCCGCTCACGGCTAGAGCCCAATGACTGCGATACCGAATGTCCGAACATGTCAGCTGGCTGTCCGAAGTTCTTGGGGACTTTTACAACCAGACAATAGCAATTAGGATAATGGTTTAACAAAGCCAAGGTCCAGCATCCAGATAATGAACATGTCCGGATAAAAGAAGGACTACTGTACATGACTTTTCACCCCAGGTGCAGACACCCCAAAAGGGTAATAAGAAACCTATGCTTCTTATTACAACCAATGAACAACAAAACAAAAAATAAAACAACACAACTGTGAGGTCCAACAAAACCTCACACTGAAGCTAAAATTCGTGGAAAGCAGTATTATTATTTTTCTGAAAAAACAGAAGTTCATGAAGCCTTCAAATATGTAGTTAAGATTGGATTTCCAGCTAAAATGGCACAACTAAAGAAAAAGGTTGTTTGCAAAGATCAGTCCACACAAGTAAGATACCAGTACAGTAAGACCTCACTATAATGGACTAATTGGGGCCCAAACCATTCCAGAAAATGCGAAATTCCGATAAAAGCGACATCTGGACTTCCCTCTGCTAATCCGGACTTTTTCCAGATCGCATGAACAGTTTTTAAACTTTTTTAACTACCATTGTGGTACTGTACAGTACTGTGTTATAACTTAACTACCTTAATCAAAATGTATAATATATACTGTATATAGTAGGCTTATACTGTACTGTACACTGATAAACATGTCTTTTATTTATCTTATTGTGGTGAACATAGCTGAAGTGGTCACACAGTTCAGACCGCTTCTGGCTTTATCGAACTTTATCCGAAATATAGAAATTTAGTCTGGTAGCTCCTCGTGTCTGATAAAAGCAAATTTTGGTCTATTGAAGTCCGTTATATCGAGGTTTTACTGTACAGTACACCAAACCCTCGTTTTTCAACCAACTGTTATTCAACAATTCATAGTTTCAACATTTATAAATCTATACCCCTTTTTGTTGTTTGACATGGTTATCCCCGCTATTTCGACAATTTAAACCGTGTGCCGCCAGACAGACCAGCTGAGCTGACTGTCTCCTGCACTTTGCCCTGCTGATCAGATGCCTCTTCATCTGTCTGCATTTCTTTTTGGCCTCGTGGAATACCGCAACACCACCATGGCTCCACCCAAGACCCCTACTATTACCCTTGTCGAGCACAGTCACGCGTTCACCAACCTGAGTGAGTGTTTCTCCGTCGCATGGTCGGGTGACAGTCAGGTTTGCCAGACATGAACTTGGCCACATTATCAAACTCCTCAATTTTCATTACTAAATTTAACTTTTCATTACCAAATTCTTCAAGCAAGCATTTATTCTTCACTAATTATATACTGTATACACATGGAAATAATCACTCTCCTTATAATTAGCAGCATGTTTATTTTCACGCTATGTAGGCTTGCAGATTAATCAAGGAGAGCAGACAATCCACTGTCTCAATCCTCTGTATCTTCATACATGTGAAAAATCTGTTTGGTAATGGATCATGCTCATTCATTATCCTCATTACCAATTAGGCCCATATTGGTAATGAAAAATACCAAATGGCAACCCTGGTGACGAATGCGCCATTGATTAACGAACGCCCTTAATGCATGATACTGTTTTGGCGCCAGTTTTACTAATGCATTTCTTAGTTTGCACTAGTTTAGGTAGGTAATAATCACTCGGGGTCCTGGGGATGAAATAACTCAGTAAGGTTTAAGTGCTTCCAATTAGGCTACCACTGCTATTTATAGCTTTAAATTGAGTACATTTGAGTTTTTTTGGTGTGGTGACATCATGTTCAGTCAGCTGGTTCGGCAATATACATTCTATTGAAGGCGTCCAGATGGCTTTCTTTAATATCGCTAAGTACCGGTGTGTATATTTTGTTTGTTCTCCAATAATTTTTGATCAAAAATCAAATGTCAATTATCTGAGATGTACTAAGTACTAAAATAATTTTCCTTGAGAATGTAGGTCTGTAAGAAAACAGCTCAAATCCCTGTGTCACTTTCGTTCATATTTACCGGTAATTTTTTCCATCTTTACTGAACGTTTTCTGAGTGAAGAAGGTAGTCAGGAACCTAACCCCCCCTATTTGTTGACAATTTTATGGGAAAAATTGGGTCGTTATTCGACCAATTCATCATTCAACCACTTTTATGGAACGCATCCCTGTCGTATAGTGGGATTAGGTGTACAGTATGTATGTATATGTGTCTGTGTGTATAATATATATATATATATATATATATATATATATATATATATATATACTGTACATATATACAAAAGACTAGTAAGCACTCAGAGAGCACATACCTCTGCCAACGCCACTGCAGGATTCGCATGTGGATCCTGCAATGGCACTGACAGACATATACGCTCTCTGAGTGGGATCCAGACCCCACCCCAAAATTTAATTACTGGTAATTCTTTCTTGGCCCATGGCCCACCATTCCACAAAATTACATTGAGAACTTTTGGAGATATCGTGCTGACAAACAAACACAGATGAATAGATAACATTCTCCTACTTTGCTGGTGGAGGTAAAAAGCCTTGGTTCACAACTGAAATCATGTATCTATGTACTGGTAATGTGATCTGAACATGGTACCAAAATGCTGCATTATTTTTTGGATATTTTTGGATAGCATAATGTCAATTATGATTCTAATTTTTACTTCCTATAAACCTATATATATGTAATGTGATTTAAACACCAATATGGTCCATTACATTTTGGGAAGCATAATTTAGTACTTGGATGGGTGACCGCCTGGGAACACCAGATGCTGTTGGCGTCCCTACGTGTCAAGTGGGGTTGGTGGAGGATTAGTGCCCCTCCCTGTAAAACAATTAACTCTAAGCCCTTGGCCACCCCGTCTGGGATACATGGCGTCTGGCAATGGATGGATGGATGGTTAATTTTAATTCTTGATTAAAATCATTATTTTCTGTCTAATCATGTGTAGCATCTATATGTGTTCTACACACAAGAAGGGAGCATTCAAGAGTATTAGAAAGCATTATTTTCAGACTGAATGCTAGAAATTTTAAAAATATAATTACAGGCTAGCTATGTCTAAATGTGTTCTACACGTATGGAAAATTCATGAGTTTTTGGAGGCTTTATTTCCACTAGTGTCAGAGTTTTTGCTATACTGTACATGTATATATATATATATATATATATATATATATATATATATATATATATATATATTCTTTTTTACCCTGAAAGCAGTTATCATTTTCCCCATTCACTGGCGTCAAAAAACAAATTCACATTTCCTTTAAAATCTCAGCAATGACTAGTTGTACAATTTTCATTCATATGTCATGTTTTAGGTTGTTATGTGCCTACTGCCATGTGATATCCAGTTGGTCCAAGTGCCTCGAAACAAGATACCGGTACTGTAAGGGAAGCAAAGTTAAGGCAAATTGTTTTCATTTACTCCAATCGGCTTTGTTTTTTTTTGTTTTTTTTATGCATAAAAGGAGGAACCAAAGACTTAAAGCACACACACCATTCTTTCCAAGAAAAAAAAACAAAAACAATACAAAAGAAAGCCAAATTCAAGATCCGTTCATTTCAAGATGCCTGGACACACTGCGTTTGAAAGACTGGAGATCATAGGAGGTAGGAAATACAGATAGAGGGAGACAGTTCCAGGCTTAGCTGTTGCATAAATGGAGGACTGGGAGTGACGGTTAACTCTTGCATTAGAGAGCTGGACAGAAAAGAGATGAGAGTTTGCTGCTACGCGGGTGCTATGCGCCCGTCATAGAGGTGGAGGGATGCACACAGACATTTCAATGGAGAAGTGACCATTGAAGTACCGATAGAAGAGAGATAATGATGCAACAGTGTGGTGCCCTTCCACCCCCAGGGGGGTTTTCAAGAATACTCCCCCAGTATCCCTGCTTGTCATACAAGGCGACTAAAAGGGTTGGCGTAGGGTTAGTGCCCCTCCCCAGAAAACAACTAACTAAAAAGACGAACAAGAAAGACGTTACCAATTCAATTACTATTCCTCAAATTTGCTTTCTGTATTATCAGACTATTTTCAGAGTGATGAATGACCTTTTCCTGTTGGACAAATTTTCCCCATTATTGTCATTACATTCCTTAAACTGTAACAATGGTTGTTAGCTTCCGGCGTAATGGAGGAATCGGTTTTATTATTGTTTCTACCAAAACACAATTACAGTAAGAGACTTTGATCCTTTTATTATTATTTTTTTTTTGGTAGTACGACAATTCTAAGACACTTTTCTTCTGACATTTTGTCGCAAAATATTTTTTTTTTACTCTTGAAGGACAGTTTATGGCATGTTAGGTTAGGTTATCGTCAGGAGTAAAAGAAAAAAAAAAAATTGACAAGAAAATCCCATAGAAGTGTCTTAGGATTGTCTAAAAAAAAAAAAAAAAAAAAAAAAAAAAAAAAAAAAATTAAAATATCATCGCTGACTTTTAGGCTGAAACTATACCGGTAATTTTAATCTTACTCATACTCAAAGGTGGATTTCATTTCCCAACAGGAGGTTAGGTTAGGTTAAATTATTAGGTACCGTACAATTAAGCCAGGTTAGGTTAGATGTATTTAAGCTGTTGGGTTAGAACAGTTCCTACCGCCATCATGCTGATGAATCAAGAGTTGTCACGGCGGAACATAGCTTAAAACAACGGGAAAATAGATTTAACAAAAATCGTTTTGTTATCACCCTAAAAATAATCAGAAAAATATGAGACTATCAGGAAGAAAAACTGATTTGGTAAAGTGCTTTTACTGCACAATGTAAAGCAATTGTTTACCTACAAATTGACTATCATGAAAATAAGAGAAAAGTAGTTTCACTGCAAAATTAATTTGTTGGCATTTACGACAAGATGCTTTACGTGTTAATGTCCCCAGTTTCCATTCATACTAACCTTGACCCAAGCACTGAAACAAAACCTTAACTATGCTTGCACTTAAGCTTAACCCTCTGAGATGCCGATGATGCGTTTTTGCATCACTTCAAATCCAACCTCAGAGACTCCGAGGATGCATTTATGCATCATTTTAAGAAAATTTTGTTAAATATTCATCATAAATCACAATTACGCATCATAACAAAGAGACCTTATATCATATAACCATAATTTATAAATTGCAGTAAAGGTAATTTAGTGTAGTTTTGCATGGTTTAAACCAGATTTATATACAGCATTTTATTAGTTTCTTTTTTACTGAATATTTTTCTACAGCAAGGTACAAAATTTTATTTAGCCTAACTTCAACTCATCGTTTTCATTTTTCTTTGTTTTCCTTTTGTGAACATACCACAATAAAGTACAACTATTAAGCTTCAAAATAATACCACAACCAGCATCCTATCATAAAAAGTATATTTACACTGACTGAAAAGATAAAAGATCGTTAAGTGAATATGACCGAAAATCATAAAAAATTGTGCATCTTTTTCCTTTCACTTTACTGCACAATAAAATGCAGACATAACAAAAATCCACAAGGTACATCATTATAAAGGTAATTTAGTGTAGTTTTGCATGGTTTAAACCAGATTTATATATCATTATTAGTTTCTCTTTTTGCTGTATATTTTTCTGCGGCAAGGTATAAAATTTTGGGCAATTAGCAGTTCCGTACAACTATGGAATCTTGAAATTTCCCTTCGACAGTATACTCATCCCACCTTCTACTGCCCCTTTTACTAAATACTTAATCATTGCAAATGCACTTTTAAGTACTAAGTAGATAAGCAGTAGGAGTGGGGGTTGCTCAGCACGTAGCTCCATCTCTTATTGAATCTATGTCCGCACAAGATTGAATTAGGTTAGGCTGTCAGATGCAATGAAAAATGGATAGGAGCTGGAACAACCCGTTTCAGCCATGCTCACCCCACCCAACCCCCACTCCCTATCTACTTGATACTAAAAAGTGCACAGTTAAGTACCAGTATTTAGTAAAAATGGCAGTAGAAGGTGAGATGTGAACAGCTACTGTCAAGAGGAAATTTTGAGATTCCATGGTTGTACAATACTACAAACTGACCAAAATTCTTAGCTTTTTCCTAACTCAAACTTGTCATTTTGACTTTTTTTCTCTTTATTTTTTTGAACATACTACAATAAAGGACAACTCTTCAGCTTCAAAATGACACCAAAACCAACATTCTATCACAAAAAGTGTACCATATTTGCACACAGCGATCAAAGAAAAATATCACGGTATGAAGATGTGGGTCAGCAGGACAGCGGCTGACACCAGCAGACATAATCTGCCCGGCCCTGAAACCTGACAGGGTTAACTGGGTCGAGACCCGTGGCCCGTGGTCTTGACTGGGTGGGCTTCGCCCCCTCCCCCTGACCCCCCTAATGTTTATATTTAACTTCATACCTGAGAAACTGTCAAGTTGAGCCTACGCCCACATAAAACCTCCTCGTTGTTTTGGAAAGGGTTTCAGGGATCCGTGGGTGAACGTAAGCGGCCCGCGCCTGCTAGCCTATAAGATCATGTTGCTCGCTAGCATATCTGTCATGTTGGAGGTGTGGGCTGTCTAGTTAGAAACACTAGACCTTGTGTCTATCTAAGGTTCGGTGTGTGTTAGTTGAAGGGCTATCACACACAGGGAGACCGATGTAACCTTGGCAGGACAATTCGCCGCTCACAACAAAAACAAGACAAATCCCCGTTTGGACGATTCCCCGTCAACACGCGTCACGCGGCGCCCCTTCTGAAAAGCGAAGATATCCAGGCTTCCAACCCGAAGACCCGTATTACCCGATTACCCGATAGAGGGCACTGCGGGATCTATACTTCCCGCTCTATTTAAAAAGCCTATTTCTCATTGTTACATATCGACACTTGTGTGAAACTGTGAATCTCAGTAATGTCATATACCATAACATACATAATACAAAATAGAAAACGTAATTATAGTGTGAATTGTTTTATCATATACAGAAATGAAATATTCATTGAGGGCAACCCCACCAGTTCATTGGTCTTGTAATATTACATTTCTACTATGTAGTGGAAGTGAGGTTCTTAATATATAATTGGCTCAGACTGAAAATTAAGTCTAGTGGGTATCTTAACTCATTCAGCCTCTATGTTGGCTTAAATTTAATGTTGAGTAAATACAGGCATTCATCATCACATATCTTCCGGTTTAGGAGACCGTCCCAAAACCAGGATGACAGACGTTGAAGGTAAAGCAAGCAATACATCTGCCTTCACTATACACACAGGGAGTCAAGTTCTGTATTCACGATCTGCATAGCTGGACTTAAAGGAACTGAAGGTAAGTGATTGCAGAATGGGTGAGAAGTTTAGAACAAAACAGGAGACTGTCCTGTGCTACGCGTGCGTGACTTGGGTGGGGAAAATGTTGATTACCAGTATTTACTCAACATTAAACCAACATAGAGATCGAATGAGTCAAGATACCCACTATAGGTTTAATAGGTTTATAGGTTTAATTTGCAGTCTGAGCCAAGTATATATTAAGAACCTCACTTCCACTCCATGTAGTAAAAATGTAATATCACAGGACCAGTGACATGGAGAGGTTGCCGGCAATGAATATATGATAAAACAATTCACGCTTCGTTATAAGTATGGAAAAAAAAAAAAAAAAAAAAAAGAATTTGGCAAGATGAATCTCCGTGAGTGAAGTGTACGCAGGGGGGAAGGGGAGGGTGAAACAGAGGGTAAGATGGAAAGATGGGATAGAAGAGGCATATGAGTCAGGGTGTGTGAGAGACTGAGAGTGAATCCACGAGCTAGGTCTAATGGATGATATAGCTCTGCAGAGCATGGAGAGGTCCCTGGAGAGAACGCTACATCTGTCACCAAAAATACACTCCCTGGTGCAGATGGGAACTACGGTCATGAAGCGCCGGCACTCAATCAATCAATCCAATCAATCAATCACTCAAGAGGGTAACACCACGGGGCGCATAGTCTCACTCACCCTGCGACGCCACCCACGCGGGAGTGATTACCTGCTCCAGCCATGAGATACGTGGCCTTCCCCTTGGTCTCCACCGTGGGTTAGCTCATTCAGAGATCACCCTGTGAGCAGGATCAGCCTCAGGAACGTGGGCTACGTGCTCATATAGCTGGAGCTGTCATTGACATATGTGGGTAATCGGTCCTGATTTTCACGGAGTAGTCACTCTTTACGCAACCCGTTGTACCAGCGATATCTCATGATCCTGCGAAGACACTTTAGTATCAAAGGAATAAATTCACCACTTCAAGTCACTGTTTAGTGTCCATGTCTCACAGTCATAAAGTAAGACAGGGAGCACCAGCACGTTGAAGATACTAACTTTTGTCCAACTACACAAATAACGACAGTGCCAAATACCCGAACTGAGTGAACCCATAACCCCGTAGACCAGACTAATGTGACGAGAGATCTCACTGTCTGATCTACCTTTGTTATGGACCACGTGACCAAGACAAGTGAATCTTTCCAAGACTTCCATACCCCCACCACATGCTTGGATGGACTGAACTGCTTCATCCAACAAGCCACCAAATGCTTGGACCTTGGTCTTGGCACGAGACCTTTAATCCCATTAGCTTCACATTCACGTGAAGTTCCTCGAGGGCATTCAGTAGTATTTCCAGCGACTCTGCTAGGATAACTGCATCATCAGCAAAGTCAAGGTCGGTAACCCTGATGCCCCACAGTAACTTCGACCCACAGCGTGGTCCAGTACCCAGCCCATACATGTACTAAAAGTGTGGAGGCAAGGACACATCCCTGTCTTACACCAGGACTTACTGCGAAGAAGTCGGATGTCCCCCCCCCCACACTTGACAGCACTCTCAGTGTTTGAGTTACAAGCCAGCGGACAGTTGGATTATCCCTGCGGGGATCCTACGGAGTAGCAGCATTTCCCACAGTACCTCCCGATTTACTGAGTCAAATGCTTTCTTAAGATCCATATTGACTGCTAGGAGACCTTGTCGAAACTCAAGACGGTGTTCTACAAGAACTCAAAAAGCTAGGATACGGTCAACAGTAGACTTCTTAGGCATGAATCCGGATTGCTCAGGCCTCTGATACTTTAGCACATGGTCTCACATATGCATCAGGAGAATGTGAACAAGAACTTTGCCTGACACAGTGAGCACTGTAATACCACAGTAGTTACTACAGTCATGTTGGTCTTTTCCTTTCCAGATAGGGATGACCAAACCCTTTGTCCAGTTAGGAGGAATGATACCAGTCTAGCAAACAACTGCATGTAACCCCCTGATCATGGCTTCTCCCCTGGCTTTGATAAATTCTGCTGCGATGTCACATACACCTGCTGCTCTACCACTTTTCGACTTAGCCACTGCTTTCTTGATTTCACCTAAAGAAGGCACGGCTTTGTCGATTGGTGGGACAGCAGTCAGTGGTTGTACACCAGCCGATGAAAGCTCTCCACTGGGAGGTTCTGCCATATACAACTGCACAAAGCACTCAGCCCAACAAGCTCCATACTCATTTGCCCCGACACGGGTTGTACATGTGCAAACAACAGAAGAGGAAGTTTCCAAATGCTGCCCTTTCTCATTAGAGCCGCTCCAATATATACTGCCCTACCTTGTATCTCTTTTGTAACTATCCATATAAAGAGTGAACAACCATGGAGACATGGAGATATGACACATGGTATGTATGGTAGTGAGACTTGGGCTGTAATGGAAGAGGATACTCGCAGGCTCAAACGTACAGAAATGACAATGATTAGGTGGATGTGTAATGCGTCCCTGCGTGCAAGGCCTGGGGGGGCTGGGTTTACGATGGAAGAGTTGAGAGGTAGGATGGGACTGGAGTGTATCGGTGTTGTGATGAGGAGAGTTAGATTGAGATGGTTTGGGCATGTGAAAAGGATGGGGGATGATAATTGGGTGCGGAAGGTGAGAAGTGTTAATATAGGGGGTGGGGCTGTGAGGGGTAGACCGAGAAAGATGTGGGACGAGGTCATTAAGTGTGACCTCAGGGTTAAGGGACTGAACAGAGAGGCTGCCATAGATCGAGCAGCAATGGAGAGCCGCCATTAGGTGACCAAGGCCGACGCATGCAAGCATGTTGGAGCCTACAAAAATGAAAAAGAGAACAAACACATCCCTGTTTCAATCCAACATTCTGATAGACAAATTAACTCGGTTCACCATTCACAGGCACTGCAGCCTTAGCACCCTCATTCATACTCTTCGTGGCATTCAGTAGCTTCCCATTTACTCCACTGATTCTTAATAGTTTCGACATTCCTTGTCTATCCACATTGTCATGTACTTTCTCCAAATCCATGAAGGCCACACACAACTTCTTTCCCTTTTCTAGAGACTATTTCACTAAAGACCTTAGGATGAATCATGAATATCTGATCTATGCAACCTCTTTCCTTCCTAATACCTTCTTGTTCTTCTGCAACTAATTTCTTTGTCATTTCCTTAACTGTCAGTAAGTATCCTACCATATACTTCTGTTATACAAAGAAGACAAATGCCTTTATGATTACCACACACATCTTTTTCCCCTTTTCCTTTGTACAGGGGAATAATCATACCTGACTTCCAATCCTCGAGGACTCTACCTTCCTCCCAGGCCAGTCTGCACATCTTGCATATCCACTCCACTGTATCTTTCCCCTGTGCTCCAGCATTTCACCACACATTATCCATTCCTGGGGCTTATTTTTATCACCGTGAATCGAATCCTTGGACTAACCGGCCGGCAGCTTCCCAGTCAGCAACGTTGACCACTCAGCCACTAATTTAGTATGGGCACCAACTGAACTACCTTCTTCACATGTTAATAAGCATGAAAACTCAGCTGTATATTATGGAAGAACGCCCGAGAGGAAATATGAGCTGGGACTTCTCCGTGCATCTCATACTTACAGATTTCACATTGGCCATCTCGACTTCCTGTCCCCCGAAAAGATGAAGGTGTACTGCAAGAAACGGAAAACTTCAACTTGCAGCCCAACGAGTGTGTTTGATGAACGTGGGACATAATAACAACAAACAAACAATAGCTCAGTCCGTTGCAGCATTATATATCATTTAATATTTTGAAGACAACAAAAACAACAGCAACAACAACCAACACATCTGATCATACATCGCAATATTTTGAAAAAGTTACGAAAATTGATCGGTTTTAAGGTAGCTGAATTAAGGGGAATAGATGATCACACTGCTTGACTTCACCCGTCTTCTTGGGTACGCAATGAATACTGAACAGGGAGAGAGAGGGGGAAGGTTGGGACAGCGAGGGAGTGGCGAGAGGGTGGAGTGAAGGCAACGTGAGCTGAAGGTAACGTGTGTGATAAGGAGGGCTGGAAGCAAGGAGCAGAGAAGGAGAGAAAGGGGGTGAGAATGAATAAAGTGGGATGGGGAGGCAGTTGACTGAAAGGAGGGAGGTATAGGAAGACGAAAGAAATTGGATTAACGGAATATTTTGAACCCCTCTCCACCCGAGTGAGATCCGGTATTCTGTTATCATGTCCAACAGTTTTATTGACTTTAAAACATCAGGTTATATGAAATGGTACGTTTCCCCGTAATTTCTGATTATTTATATCGCCTTGATCGTTCATTAACAGCGGAAATAAACTCGAGTAGAGCAGATGGAAGAAGCCTGGTTAGCGAGGGAAGGGAAGTTAAATGGGAAGAGAAGGGACTGGGAAGGAGAGAGGAATGACGCTGATAAAGAAGGGAGAGAGAGGTTGGGAGAATGATAGGGAAGTGCAAATAAGAGAGTGTGGTACGAGTGTGTGGAGTTGCAGAGGAAGGGAAAGATGAAATAGGATAAATCATTGCATAATCTCCTCACACCAAGTAGCGTACTGCTGTCATCTGAATAGGGAAACTTTACTTGGGCATTTGTATACATTTCGCGTCATCATTATCATCATCACAGTGCCTGTCTAATAAAGGAGGTAGGCAGAAACCGTGTATGAGGAAACTGTTCAGACAAAAATAAGCTAGCAGTATAATAGCCAAGAAATATTCCACACTTCCGTCATGTACAAACTTTTATTTAGAACACTATGGGGCCTCTAGAAACACGGGATAAACAAAGAGACAGATTGATTTATGCAATACCTTCAGCCACAGGAAGGAGCGGGGCGGGTGAGGCTGCACACACACACACACACACACACACACACACACACACACACATACGGTATGGGTAAGAAACGTAGACATCAGGGGTAAGGATAGAGTGAAAGGGAAAGCTTATTGCCTTTTAAATGTAAGAGCATCTCGAAAAACCAGGCTGCTCGTCAGTTACTCACAAACAATTTTCGTATAACAGGGTAGAAAGATGAAAGGCACTGATGCTTATGTGTCTACTGCGATATTACGTGTTTCTGTACTTGTCCTTTAGGGAAGAGAAGAAAATGCGGCTTGAAAACTCCAAAGTCTACCCTGCTAAAGAAAGGTAAATACATACGAGCAAAATGAGAGAGAGAGAGAGAGAGAGAGAGAGAGAGAGAAATGGGACAGCCAAGGTGTGAAATGGGGAAAGGGAGACGGGTCAGGGATTACTGTAAGCCGTAAAAGGAGAAGTTACCTCAGTGATAAAGTTGGAATGGGAAAGTTTACAGAGTTGAGAGTGCTCGTTCCCCCTTCCCCCTTCCTGTGTCCCCAGCGTCCCGCCTCAGGTAAATGTTTGTGCCAGTCCGGGAACACCACAGTAACGTTTTGTGTTGGCGAGCTTGGCCAACAGCTAGAAAACGTTGGAGAGGGGTGGAGTGAGTCATTGCAAGAGGGAGTTGGGTGAGGAGGACGGGGGCCGTGAAGGGTTGGGGAAGGGAATGTCACTGATCAAAGTTTGTGATCAAGTCAGCAAGAGACGCAGATTGCTTGTACAGACAATATGAAAGGATTTAAAATAGACATACATGGAAAAAAAGGCGTAAAGGATCCTGTACGTAGGATGTGAAAATGGCAGAATGCATGTTTGCCCATTTTAAGGTTATCTGCTGGGGTAGCCTGCATACACACACACACACACACACACACACACACATACATATATATATATAGATAGATAGATATAGATAGATAGATAGACAGCTAGATAGATAAATAGATAGACATAGATAGATATAATCAGCCATTGCAAGTCCACCGATCGATGAACAGAGGCCTCCCTCAATCTTCACGAATTCCTTGACTGAGCCAGTCTCTGCCACATTTTACCTCCTCTGTCTCATCTCTCCATCTCCTGTCTGGCCTTTTTCTGCTACGCTTACAGTCCCTTCGAGTCCGTCAGTCAGCCTCTTGCTCCATTGATTATCCCCTATTCTTGCTACATGACCTGTCCACCTCGATTTCTGTTCTTTTATGGCTTCAATAATATCTTTGACTTTCGTTTTCTGTCTCACCCAAGCTGATCTTTTCCTGTCTCTTAATGATAATTCCAACACTTACATTTTCATTGCTCTTTGAGAACGGATTAGTTGATTTTCCATCGATTTTGTAAATTTCCAGGTCTCACAACCGTACGTCATGGCTGGGATTATGTATTCATTATATACTTCTCCTTTCATACATACTGCCAAGCTACTTTCTTGATATCCTTATGTTTACCTAAAGTCTTCCATCCTATTGTAATGTGTCCTTTATTTCGCTATCTAACTTAATCTAACCTTGCCCAATCTAACCTCTCAACCTATCCCTACCCAACTTAACCTAACCTAACCTTGCCTAACTTAGCCTAACCTAATTAACCTAACCTAACCTAATCGAGTCAAATCTAACCGAGCTTCTCCAACCTAACCTAACCAAACCTAGACTAGCTTAACTGAAGGTAACAGCCCTACCCAGTCTGTGGCCCTGTGAGTCCTAAGAACTTAGTTATTTATACACCAGAATGAAACGAACTTCATCTGGGTGTCTTAGGGATCCTTGGTGGCGTGCACACCTGGCAATGCTACCTTCAGGACTTGGAATCCATGAGATAAGGGATCTGTACACTAAACAGTATAGTGAATAGCATGACCAGAAAACATTACATTGCTAATTAAACTGTTAAAGTCTTAGAAAAACAACTCAATTGATCATTTAAAAAAAAATATTAAAACAAGCAACCTTCAAATGTTCTGTGACTTTCTGGGCTATGAGTCTGTAGGCGGAGGACGGCACGCTATGTACCCTTCCAGCAAGATCCCATGCCTAGTAACCCTGGATGGTAATGGATTAGTGGCTTTGGTTAATGGCTATAAAAAAGTCAGGCAATAATATTACTATTCAGTGACCTCTTCAATCCAATGTGGTATTTATTATTATGTTCATCCTGCCAACGGTCAGCTTTATTAAGGATTTAAGACATTTTATTAGCGGTGTTGATGAAGTACTTTATCCAACCCTTTCAGTTCGAAACGTCTCTCCTAAGCTGAGCGAAAGCATCTGGTGGTGGCAAAATAAAGGCTACGTTCTTGGACTGAAGGGGCTGACGGTCGTAAACTTAAGCACAAATGGGGTCCCTGCATTGGTCCCACTTTTACACACTAAGGAAAGCATAGGCAAGTCCTCAAGTTCATTTCTGTAATGCTAAGAGCGCATTAAGGGAAAGAGGGCTGTTTGTATCCTTACAGGGCCACTCCTACCTGCTTAAGGAACAGTTGTTATGCTGCCGAGGCATTTTGTTTATCTTTTTAGTTAGTTGCTTTCCGGGGAGGGGCACTAACCCTCTGCTAACCCACTTGTTGACACGTAGTGAACATGTATTGGTTAGTTATATGGCTACCACCCAGCGTATTAAATTATTCTCTGGCTTACAGGAAATCAATTTGCTTTTCACTCATTGTAAAGTCCCTTGGAATTCAGTAGGCTATCACTACAATGAGTGAGTGGATGATGGCCGCCTCCACTGACCAGCAGTGTCTACTCTATTTATAATGAGGTTCGCTAGAAACAGTTTTGTGCAGATTATCGTAATGGTACATAAAGATGTTCATTTCATTGCTTGTCTCAGCAGTAAGTCGTTTCCACACTGAGTAATCACATTAACGAAGCAGAAGTGTAAAGCTCTATTGGTAATCTATAAAGTGGGGAGTTAAATTTACAAGTGCGATGAAAAGTATTTAGGTTAACTCCTTGTGAGGATGGATAGAAGACGAACATGACTTACAAAGGCCCTCCCACTTACACTTACATCATGCCTTGCCATATCTAGATCAGAATAATATTATAATGTCGTTTGAAGCAGGACAGCGGAAGGTATTAAAAACGATTCAATTAGGCTTCATCAGATCCCACAAAACGACTCTCCATTTTTCCTCCCACGGCAGCCCAGTGATCGTTAACTTTTTCGCGAGGGTTTTGGATTGGGTTTTGGCAGCTTTACTGAATAGCGGAAGAGATAGCCTGGCCCGCATTCCGTTACGCGCTTCAGGGTCGTGATGGCGAAGCTTTTATTTATCTTTTATTATTTTTTTTTTTTACGTGTTGATTGTTTTCGGGTACGGGAATAGCTTCGATGGTGGCGATATTTTTGCCGTGGAAGCTGATACACGGTCAGGACGAACAGGAGCGAATATTGGCAAACTCTGTGCACATCTGTAAGGTATATTTTAGTTCTGTGATTTTTCTCTTCAGTTGGGTTAGTGCTAGTTATTGTTCTCTCTCTCTCTCTCTCTCTCTCTCTCTCGAGTAACTGGCTAATCTACCTATCTAATCCAATCCTCTCTCTCTCTCTCTAGTAACTGGCTAATCTACCTACCTATCTTTAACCCTTGTAAGGTAATCTTGATTTTGTTACTATATTAGGTAACGTGGGGTCTGACAGACCCCACGGAAAAAAAAATAAAAAAAAAATACTTCCGTTTGAGATATTTCAAAATGCTGCAATACACAAATAATTCAACCCCTTATCTGTAAACAGGGCCAGAAAAAATAAAGTTTAATCGAAAAAATAAATATTTTTTAAAGTTTATACAAAAATGGTTAAATTTTAGGTATAAAAATTTTAAAATTAAATCTTGCAAAATTGAAAAGTAATATCATGATTCCTTGGGTGGTCTGCAACAGACCGATGTTGGGACCTTCTGTATACAAAAGGAGAAAGACAGCAAATTGAAATAAAAAAATCACAAGAGGGCTCAACTGAGGTTACATTATAGGTAATCTAGGGTCTAACATACCCCAATGGCTCTATAGAGCAAAATCAGAGCCAGGTACAGCTATGACCCCATCATCCCCATGAAGAGCATCACTAGGCAGGAAGGTAATGAGACGGACAGATCTGTAGACCTTATGCTCATATTTTTAAAAATCAAATTTCGGGGAGTGGGATCTCTGAGACCCCACATTACCTATCTAGGGTTAATTCAATCCTCTTTTTGCCCCATCAGAAACATAGTAGACGTGGTTAAGCTACTCTATCTATCTATTGCCAGACGCCTTAAGCCCGTAAGGGGAGGCCACAAACAAATCGCCTCCATGTCGCCCTGTCCCCCGCCATTTCACTGCCCGGCTCCCAGCTCACACACACCCTCTCTCATATACCTTTCCACTCCATCCCTCCATCTCATCCTTGGCCTCCCCCTTAATCACTCCCTCCCGAAATTTAAGGAAAAGGGATCTGCTTTATTCGTCCCTGAGTGGCATTATGTGAACGTAAAACCCCAACCACGCCTTAGATGGAAGCCCTTACGAATCCTGTCTGGTTGGAGCGCCTGAACCCACTAGCCCACCAGTGACTGAGTATACAGGTGTTTAAGCAGCAGTATATTCTGTGTGGTCGCGGCTTCGATGTCGGCTGTTGCAGGGAACTTTTTTTTTTTATACGAGGAAGAAGGAACCAAAGGCTGAGCCCGCAAAACGTTCCTTCCAAGAAAAAAACAAAAACAATACAAAAGAGCCAAATTCAAGATCCATTCATTCCGAAATGCCTGGACACACTGCGTTTGAAAGACTGGAGATCATAGGAAATAGGAAATACAGACAGAGGGAGACAGTACCAGAAGACCCGCCGACATGTCGTAAAAATACCCCCGCTAATACCAATACACCAGTCCTGTATGAGACAGCCCTAGCATGTATTCAATATGGACGGTGGGTGTTAGCGCCGAAGTGGTGACATGTACAGGTGTGCGGTACGTAGGAGGACTACTGGGCCTTGAAAGCAGGCTGTGAAGCCTATGCCCAGAGTCGGTCACATTAAAAAAAAAAAAAAAAAAAAAAAGTTACAGAGCCGACCTGTTGCATACATGAAGGACTGGGAGTAACGGTTAACTCTTGCATTAGAGAGTTGGACAGCACAGGGATGAGAGTTCGTTGTTTGTCAGCCTGAGTTCGATATTACCGTGTTTACTGTCCTTCCATATGGCTCCACTGCTCTGTTATAAACTTCCACCGCCAATATCATAACACCGAATATGACTGTGATATCCCTCGTGTATCACAGCACAGGTACTGGTTATGGTGCTCAAGTGCCTGGTGATTTGAGGTCTGGAGAGCGGCCTTTTGTTCGTGTGCTGGACTACTGGGCCACGGGAATGGGCGTTCTAATTTGTTTCCAGAACCAGGTGGACCGTACAAATCGTTTTTAAAGCCTGCAAAATTGTATGGTGACGACGAGAAACAAAAGCCATCACCGTCATCAACCAGTCAGTCAGCACCAAATAATTTATTCTTTATTGCTAATTCCATCACCCTTTTTTGCACATTAGTATAGTAATTTTTTTTCTTTTATCCTCGCTAAACGATTAAAATGTGATTATCTGTATAGTACTAGTTATATTGAATGTTCAAAGTATTTCCTCTCTGCTTCCCATCCACTCACTATATACTGTGTTCTTTGCGCCACAGCCTGTCTCACCTCTTCATTCCACCACGCTGTTCCTCGCACCCCCTTCCGT